>NC_057801.1:784859358-785159358 GCF_018294505.1 Triticum aestivum
TACAAGATTAGGAAAATATATTTCCCATTTTTAAACTATACATAAATGCAGTTATCCTCAATATTTTCTTTAAATCCAAAACTTTTAATCGTTTGATTAAACTTTAAATACCACTGCCTAGAGGCTTGCTTTAATCCATAAATGGAATTCTTTAGGCGGCATTCCATATTTTCCTTGCCTTCCATGATAAAACCCTTGGGCTGTTTCATGTAGACATTTTCTTTTAAATCTCCGTTGAGAAATGCCGTCTTTACATCCATTTGATGTAACTCTAAATCAAAATGAGCAACTAATGCCATTATGATTCTGAAGGAATCCTTACATGAGACCGGAGAAAATGTCTCTTTGTAATCTATACCTTCTCTTCGTGTAAATCTTTTTGCCACGAGTCGTGCTTTATGTTTTTCTATATTCCCTTTAGAGTCATACTTAATTTTGTAGACCCATTTGCAGCCTACTGATTTGGCTCCTTTAGGAATTTCCTCTAAGTCCCAAACATCTTTGGAACTCATTGATTTCATCTCGTCTTCCATTGCCTTCATCCACATCGATGAATGAGGGCTTCTCATGGCTTCTTCATATGAGGTGGGATCTTTTTCCATATGAACCATTTCTGTGTTATAAACTTTAAAGTCAGTAGAAATAGCTGACTTTCTTGGTCTTGTAGACCTTCTAAGGGCCTCAGTTTCTGGCACATTCTGTGCCTCAACTTCTGGCACTTCTTCTAAAATTTGCTGCTTCACCTCCCTTTCATGCTCAACAACGGGTTCAGTCGGCTCCTGACGGACAGGTTCCGGGTCTGCCCCCATAGTTGTCATGGGTGGAGTTGCAACTGGTAGTGAGAAAAATGGCTCCTGAATCATCGGATTAGGTGCATGCACCCTCTTCTCCTCAAGATCAATTTTCCGAGCTACCAAGCTTCCCCTCATCATTTCGTCCTCTAAGAAGACTGCATGTCTCGTTTCTACAAACTTTGTATATTTGTCTGGGCAGTAGAAACGAAAACCCTTTGATCTGTCTGGATAGCCAATGAAGTGGCAACTCACTGTTTTGGGATCTAACTTTTCAATGTTTGGATTAAACATTTTGGCCTCAGCAGGGCACCCCCACACCCTGAAGTGTTGTAGGAATGGCACCCTTCCTGTCCATAGCTCGTACGGTGTTTTGGGCACCGACTTGCTTGGTACTCTATTGAGAATGTGAATTGCGGTTTTAAGCGCCTCCATCCATAATCCCAATGGCAAGTTGGAATAACTCATCATGCTGCGCACCATATCCATAAGTGTACGGTTGCGCCTTTCAGCTACTCCATTTTGCTGAGGTTCGCCCGGCATTGAATACTGGGCAACTATGCCAGTCTCCTGCAAGAACTTTGCAAAAGGTCCAGGGACTTGGCCATATGGAGTGTGCCGACCGTAGTACTCTCCCCCACGGTCGGACCTAACTATCTTTATTCTTTTATCATGCTGATTTTCAACTTCAGCTTTGAATATTTTAAATTTATCCAACGCTTCAGATCTTTCTTTGATTGGATAAATATATCCATAGCGAGAGTAATCATCTGTGAATGTTATGAACAAGTCATATCCATCCACACTTTTCACCGGAAATGGTCCACAAATATCAGCGTGGATGATTTCTAGTGTGCCTGTGCTATGGATTGCACCTTTTTTGATTTGTTTTACGTACTTTCCTTTAACGCAATCTATGCATTGTTCTAAGTCTGAAAATTCTAACGGAGGAAGAATTTCACTTTTGACTAATCTTTCTATTCTCCCCTTCAAAATATGGCCCAAGCGACAGTGCCATAGTTTCGATGAGTCGAATGTTCTTTTTCTTTTCTTTTGCTCTTTATTCGACGCGGAAACATTTTCTTTCACATTGCAAACAGAATAAACTTTTTCACGAAGTGATAACAAATAAAGCTCATCATGTAGTAAAGCATCACCCACATAAGCATTATTATACCAAATGGCACACTTGCCATGTCCAAAATGACATTCATAATTATCTTTGTCCAAACAAGAAACACTAATTAAGTTTCTATGACATGATGGAACAAATAAAACATCTCTAAGTAGAAGATTGAATCCGTCAGCTAACTCCAAGAAGATATCACTGACAGCTTCAACTTCTGCTTCAACTCCGTTTGCCACTTCAATGCGTCTTTCGCTTCTTAGCGTAGTTCGTGTCGAACGGAATCCTTGTAAAGAATTTGCAACATGAACAGTTGCTCCGGAATCAATCCATCAAGTGGATTTTGAAAACTATGTATACAAGGATTCATTGACAAATGAAACTATATTGTTACCTTTTTTTGCCATGACTGACTTCAGCCAAGCAGCGCAGTCTTTCTTGTAATGCCCTTTCTGCTTGCAGTGGAGACACGTGTCTTTGTCCACTGAGAAAGGCTGTTGCTGATGCTGATGCTGATAGGGGGCTTTTCCATTCTTTGAAGGAGAACTTTTGTTGTTTTGATTGTAGTTCTTTTTCTTCCAATCCTTCACATAGTTGATTGAACCACCATGTGCGGCTTTGAGTCTGTCCTCTTCTTGGACACACATTGCTATTGTCTTTTCAATGTCCCATGTTCCAGGTGACATATTATAGTTTACAACAAAAGTTGCAAACTCTTGTGGCAGTGAAGCCATGACCAGGTGGACCAGGAGTGCTGGTTTGATCTCCAGATCCGCATCCATGGGCTTGAGCTTTGCTGCCATATTACTCACCTGAGGATGTGCTCTTTTATTCCACGACTACCACCTGTGTAGCGTTCTGTCACCAGTTGCTCTAACATCTGGGTGGCATAGATCTTTGAAGAGCCAGTGAACTGGCTCTTTATCTTTGTAAGCAACTCCCCTGCGGAAGTGCACTCTGGAATGGAGCCCACAATGGCGCTCTCAATTGTATTCTTTATAAAAGCCATACACTTTTTGTTTGCATTGACCCACTTTTGGTTATCTATGAGGTAGGAGTGCTCCAAAGGAGCATAGTCCCCCTTCTTTTTAGCCCATGCAGCATCATCATCAGTGGCCTCTCTTACTGGCTCTGTGGGTCTGACCGGCTGTGGTTTCACCACAAGCCAGTCAAGATCAGCACAAATCAATGTCAGTTCAACTTTCTTCCTCCACTCAGTGTGGTTGTCACCTCTGAGTGTCGGAACTTCTTTTAGGCAACTCATCAAGTGAAAGCCTCCTGAAATCACAATTTAAGTGACATTAATGAAACAATCATATGCACTAATCTAATGTTGGTCAAATTAAACATACAATTGTCTATGCAATTAAATCTATATTACCGTTGGGCAAAATATTAGAGATAAATGCACCTTTAAATTTCAATAATAAAACATGATCATGTTATTAATAACGTTGGTCATAAAAAATAACATAATCATATTTATTTTAATAATCACTTTAACATGCTTTTAAAAACATAATTCCTTTTAAACTTTTATTTTCTTTTAAAGAGCACTAATTATTTATTTACGCAGCGGAAAAACGTGAATAAAAATTCACAAACTTTTTAATTTTTACAGAAACTTTTCTTTGATTAAATAAAAGATTCATGAACTTTATTATTTTCTCTGTAAAATTCATGAACATTTCTTTTTCTAAAAAAATTCTATTTTGAATTTTCAGAAACTTTTTCTGTAACCTTTCTATTTTCTAAACAAAAAATTTCGTTGGAAAAATAATTTGTATAGAAAGACTATTAAATCTGCCCAAAGAATCTGGACAAAACTATCAGCTGGTCTCAGCCTGGCGCGGGAGGGCCGCAGCGGCCCATGGCCTGCTCCCGCACCGCCGCTGCCGGCCCGTGCCACTTTTCGGCCCAAAAGCCCATAGGGGGTTAGGGTTCCGATCCGGGCCGTTCGTGGAGATCCGACGGCCGACCGTGCGCATCGCTGGATCAAAAACCAGCGCCGACCCGTTCCTCCCGAACCCTAGCCCCATTCTCGATCTCTCTCTGTTCCTCTCGCGCGCCGCTCGGCTTCTCCGCCTCTTGCTCCGCGGCGGCGGTTTCTCTAGCGCCCAGCTCGCCGGCGACGGCGGCCAGCGCCACTGCGCCGCTCTGCGCGAGCCTGCCCTTTCCCCCCTCCTTTCCTTTGACAGCGAGCGCGAGAGAGACTCTGCCAAGCCCTCTCCCCCTTGCCGCTCGGGCGTCTCTGCGCCCACAGGCCACCGTGTCGTGCGCCTGCCGCCGGCGACGGCAGCGACAGCCACAGCAGCGCGCTGCGCCGCCCTTTCCTTTTATGATATTTTCCCCTTCCCTCTCCCCCCCCCCCTCTTCTAGCAGCACACACAGAGAGAGAGAGAGAGAGAGGTGCGGATCTCTGATGCGGTGGCGCTGCCCCCGTCCCCCTTGCCGGTGTGCACGAGCTCCCGATGGAGAGCGCGCCGCCGTCAAGCGGTGCGGTGGTGGTGCCCTTTTGCCCCCTTGGGAGGTTGTGTTCTTCTTCCTCGCACCTCGGCTTGCCGATGCGTGTGGGGATCGAGAGGAACGGCGCGGCCGAAGTGGCGGCGCAACTTTGTTCTTTTGGGGTTTTTCTTTACTCTGCCCTGCTAGGGCTCTTTGGGGAGGGTGGATTTTCTTTCTGTTTCTCTTTTTACCGAAATCTTCTAGCCCGATCTGGCTATCTGATACCATTGATAGAACCTTAGATCGGAGTGGGCTAGGAGATCCGGTGAACCTACCTTCTCCTGGTGCGGATGAACTCGATCCAGCGCCGGCCATGGTGGTGTGGAGACGGCGGCGATGTGGGCTGAGATGGTGGCGGCGGAGCTTCCCGTCACTGTCAGCGCTAGACCTAAATCGGGTCGGGGTTTTCGGTGGGGAGCCTGGCAACGCGGTTAACCTCGTACTGCGTGCCGCCGGCCCCCACCTCTTTATGTAGCGCTGCGTGACAGGGGCCCGTCAACCATACTGTGGTTGGGCGCCCCCGATCAGGGCGCGGATCAGGGGTCCGTTGGGCCGTTGGGCCCACACGGGAGAGATCAACCTAACATGGGACACCGCATGCATGACATCCCAGTGAAAAAAAAAACTGATTATGTTCCAATGGGTTTGCAACTTTATTTTTTAATAATTGTGCAGCTCGGGTGTTCAAATAAACCAAGGTCCATCACACACCTAACTCTACCGTTAAGCCTCGTGAAAAACATTATTAATTTGTGCCGTCACGTACAACAGCTTTTTCGGTGGAACTTGGAAGTCAGCCACTTCTCTCTCTTTTGGCAATGGAAGTCCACTTAGGAAGCTTCGCAAGACAAAGAATGAGTTGCATCGACTATAAGCATTTTGGGGGTGTTATGAATGCACTGGGTAGCACTGCTAAAAAGCTGTAATCTCTTCTCTTTTCTTGTTTTCCTTTTCCTATTCATATCCTCCTCCTATCTAAAAAGAACTTACCGTTCCCCGTTTTGCTTTTAGTTTCGTATCTCAACTCTCCCGCCCCGCCTAATCTCTAAGAAAACCGGACACTCCACCCCCAACCAGCCTGTTTTGCACCGCAAACAAGTCTCTGAAAAAACCATGGTCACCCAGTGCACGATTGGCCCAATGCACGACCCCCCTATGATCCCACCCTGCAGTCTGCCCTATCACCGTGGAAGATCAAGGTTTTTGATTCCAAAGGAGAAGTTTTTCTCATGGGGCACCCAAATACTCGTTTACCACGGTAACTAAAAAATTCCAACAAAGTTTCAGACGAAATTTAAAACAAAATTTTAAATTCAAATATTTTTAATTTAGATATACATAATTATTGAACCACAGTTTATCGCAAACCACTGGCTAGCCTGTTGGAACAAACCACCGTCTAGGAAGAGAGGTGGCGAGTTTGAAACTTCGTGATCTCAAAGTTGTTTCGCACTACTTAAAAAATAAGGAGAAAAAGGTTACTTGGCTTAGTACTGGTCGTTTGGATTCAAAATTCTAAATAAAATTGTTAATTTTTGCTTGGAACACGTATTTCTCATGAGGGACCGAGAAACACGGTTACCTGGCGGGTTACCGCCAGCAACAAAAACCATCTACAATATCCTACTGTTGCAAGTTACCCCAGCACGGCCGTGCATGATCCTCCCCCCGCATGTTGCCTTAATCGCCTCCCTTTAGCGCGGCTCTACAGGATCCTGCTGCACCATCCATTTAGGGGAGGTCCGGTTCATCAGTGGAGCACGCATCACTCGCATCGGCGCAAAGTTGCAACACGCTTCACCGCCTCCCAACAATCTTGAGAATACTAACACCACGCCACACCACCTCCCAGGAATCAGGAGTGAAGTGCATTGCCTAGACGTCACCGCCACCATTCTACTCATGCGGACGACATGGACCGGATGACATCGCGGCACCACACCCACTTCTATCGTCCATACATGTCACACATGGATTGCATCGCCTGAGAAACAAACGACCTCCCCGACCATTATTTTTGATCCAGTTGTGGACTTGGAGACCATTGGATGCTTGTTCAACTCTTCAATCATGGTGTAGGATGAAGAAGGCCACACACCTCACCAATGAAGAAGACCACACTGGCTAGGAGCAAAGGTGGACACGGTCCGGTCTGGTCCCTTATCGAGCTACTAGTGGGAGACCGGCGGCGAATGATTCGGGCCGAACCTGACTGACCAACTGAACAGTTTGGTTTTCATGGACCGGACCGGCAAGGCTATGGCTCGGGCTGGACCAAGAGGACCAGTTGTGGTCACCGGCGAGGAGCACCTCATGGGGCTATTCTACATGCAAATGTGAGGAGAGCACGTGCAAGTGGTTGCTAGACGGGCTGGGGCGCAGCCGCATGGGAGGTGGTGTGACGGGCTGGACATGGCGGCGCCGGCCGAGGCGCTCCAGGGTGAAGGAAGACGGGATCGCAAGGAGGTGGTTGACGAAGGAGAGAAGCTAGCTTACCTTCTTGTGCCGCTCGGTGAGGACCCAAGGAGGTGGTCGACGATGTGCAGTTGCATCGGGACTTTCTCCGTCCCCCGCGCCCACCATGCTTCGTGGTCGACGGCGACACTTTGGAGATGGGTGGAGCGTGGAGGCTAGGGCTCCTCTGCGCTAGCGAGACGGGCGGTGGCTGGGGCTCCTCCTCTTCCCATAGCGAGATAGGAGGCAGCTGGAGATGGGCGTTGGTGGCGGCGAGGAGCATGGGACTAAGCCGGTGGATGGAGTGAGACGAAAGGCTGGTAACTAAGATAAAATTACATTTCCTGTATCAACATATACAGTGGCAACTAAAGATAAGATCACATTTCCTAGATCAACATAGCTCTAATGACCTTGCGCAGAGCAATGAGAGACCATCAAGGGCAACAGTGGTCATGCTATGATCATTCATGTGCATCACTAAAATAAAGAATACAAACTTGAGCATCAGTAAAAGAGATGAAAAATGGTAACTGGTACTTATCCTTCAGATAGAGAACCTAACCCTTGAAGCTCTGTGATCTCATGCCTAGCATGCAAGAATCATATCGAGCAAACACCTTGTTGAGGGCGTCATACCAATCAGTACAATGAGTTCGTAAGTCCCAAAATGAGTGAAATAAAATAAGCATTGCACAAAGACAATTAACCAACTTGGTGGTTGCTGCAACTTGCAAGCATATAGGCCGGTGAGCAACGAAAGCTAAACGGATATGAAGCTTAATCAAACACAAGCTGAACATGAATGGTAATTAAGAGATGCACATTTCTCTACTCCAATGAGTTGTTTGGAAACCATAAATCAATGGAACCGTAAACTTGATGAAGAGAAGAAAAAGGATTGTCTCCCTGAAGCATATCACGTATCAGCAATAACAACGTATTGAGTTAATATATATTATGCAGCCTAAACCCCCCATCCCTGTCCATAAATAAAATAGGCAAAATACATAAATGTATATGGAGCTTAATCAACCACAAGCTTGGTCAGCAATGTCAATTGGCCAGGGCCCAGGATCACATTATTAAAAAAAAATAGGTACACACCAACAACCAAAGAACCTTATTCGTTGAAGTAGTTACAGACTCAGTTTGCAATGTTCTGAATGTGTTCATCTAAGATTGCTGCTTTGCTAAAAACACACTCACTTATATCTTCCATTTTCTCTTCTCAATCACGTCAGGTAAAGTAATATACAGCCATGAGATAGATGACTGGACTCGACAACTAAGAGGAAAGAAACCTTCATCTTGAGATTATTTGACAACAACGAATCATCTGAGGAGCAAATTATTGCATACCTTTCTTTTTGACAGGTAATTATTCAATACCGTACAGACAGGGTCAATTAGCTTGACGGGAGGAACATGGCGAGCTGGATGGAGCGGCGAGCTGTACAGAGAGTCTCGGAGGGACTTGGGGCAAGCTTGGCGGCGACCTGCACGGGGAGCTATGTGGCGGCTGGCCGTGAGTTCATCTAGCTCAGAGTTAGAGGCCTAGGCGTCAGCCTCCTCGTCCTCGTGTGGTCTGGCAGAGACCTTCTGGTCAAGACGACAACCTGCCAAGGAGGAAGAGAGGGTTAGGGAGGAGGACAATGAGAGAGCACAGCGGCGGCGGCCAGAGAGAGAGAGAGAGATGAACCTGGGCGGGCAACTCGAGCCGGTTGCCTGTAGCCCGAACGTCCCCGACTCTCACAGGCCGCGGCGGCAGGGGATCTCTGCGGGGACGCGGATTTTTAGAGCTTAGGCTCATGGACACCTCCTATCCATACCTTTCAATATAGCTTTGAGATCTGTGCTAGACAACTAACTTACTGCGTGAAATTTTCTCTTTTTCGTTGCTTGCAAATAAAACAATATATGAACTTAAACTTTGCAGGATAGCAAAACATTCTTACTACAATGAGAGAAAAATCTTATAGATTTTTTTGACTGACATAAATATACAAAATGAGATTTTCTTTATTCAAAAATGTTATTTTTAGTACTTATGACGCACGAAAAAGTATGAAAGTTTTTTCCCACATTCTAATTAGAATGTTTTGTTGCGATGCAAAGTTTGAAGTTCATATGTTGTTTTATTTGGAAGAAAAAAAAAGAGAAAAGTTCTTGCACGAATCGCGATGCAAAGATGGATGACTAGATAAGGAGGTGCACCTAAGCCTAAGCTGCACAGGATATTTTCCATCTCTGCGGCCGCCGAGCGTTCCGCATTGGACCGTTGGACAGGACAGAGAGGAGACGATCTCACGCACGGGAGGCGAAGACGTACACCTAGGTTTCCGCTTTCTAGTCTGCGCTATCGACAACCTGGGCCTGTATTTGAGAGGGCCTGGGCCGGCATTATTTCTTTGGGCCCACGCCACGACGTGACTTGCCATTCTTCTCTTCTCCGCGAATCAAGTCAAGAGCCTAAAGCGCATGCTCTTGTGTTGTAAAATTGTCTTAAATCAATAGATGTGCAACATGTTTATAAACCATCCATAGGAAAATCTGTGTAGGTATCTACTGAGTAGTGAAAATGTAGGGTTGCCTTACTCTTTTTTAAACATTGGGGCAACACGTTAGCGAGAGCAAACAACATGTGATTTGCATAGGTTTAGGGTTATGCGTAATTAAATTCAGAAATATCATACTTGGGTTTTCATTGCTGGCTGCTGGGCAAAAAATATATCATGATTGGACCAAAAATGTATTAGGCGTTAACTTGAGAGTTGCCATCCTTGAATGTAATGAGGTCCCTAGGAAATATGTTTCAGCCAATGCAGTTCACTGTAGTTGAGTCTTGTAAGCTATCCAACTCCGAAATCTCGATCTAGCCATTGATCTTCATACAGAGCTGATATGGAAGTGGAACATGGGCACATAGTCTGACAAAGGAAGTCTGTATCACTTTTAACGTAGTCGGTGAATTGCGGAACATAGCATATAATCAGTTCAACTTCTCAGTGTGCAGACCAGGAAGAAGTTTCCGTAAACAGTAAACTAAAGTAAAACTTCATACCTGGATGTTGAGAAGTTTCCACTTTCTCATGTCCAGCAGCAACTAAAATAATTCAAACTTTGTGATGTTACTCTCATGCAGAGCATGGTCAGTCTCAATAAAATTTTGAAGCTTTACTAGATACATATACACTTGAGGTTTGCATGGTCAGATTTTGTAAATTTTGGTTCTCTTTGTTTTCAATTGTCCTACAGGCTGATACATCCATTTATGAGATTATTATTCTGTACCACTGTTTTAAATAGCCCGCTATAGCTCCGCTATAGCACGCTATAGCGTTTACAAAAGGTCTTGCGCTAAGAGACTTTGATCCAAACAAATGAATAAACATTTTAAATAGCGCGCTATAGCTCCGCTATAGCACGCTATAGCATTTGGAAGAGGTGCGCCGCTAAGATGCTTAGCGCGCTATTTAAAACTTTGTTCTGTACCTATTCGAATGATATACTGCTTCAGGTTTGTACTTTTGTCATGCTCGATTCGTAAAACGCCTAAACCATTTCAAAAATAGAAGCGCCGGAAAAAATCCGTTAATCTTGTTGTGTATTCTTATTCCCTGAGATGTATCCTTTACACACACACACACACACACACACACACACACACACACACTGTTGTTTACTGAAAATCTCCCCTGAGACAAGTCCTGATCGCATACTTGAACATTTTAGTGTTTTCGATAATTAACCATGTTAGTAACTTAGTATCAACCTGCTGCTGAGATTAGTATTGATCAATACCCAAAGAAAACAGTGTTACCAACGTATGTATCAATCTGTCACCACCTCATATGATTTTGTGACCCGAGCATTCACTTGGATATCTCTTGACACTTCGACGACAGAGCACAATAGCATGTCTTGTCTAACTGAAAGTAGTAAAGAAATTGTCGATTGGTCCAAGAATACAACTAGACTGACACTAACTGGGCTAACCAACAGCTAGGCTCATGTGCACAAATTAGTTATCATTTGCAATGTTCTTGGCTTTATTTATTTTGTACTGAGCACCACATTTTTCCTCTCTCAAGGCTTTTGCTATGGACAGTGGCAATAGAAAGGACAAGGAGCTGCCACCACAGGATGATGCATTGCTGATCTAGATGAGTTACAGGGCGCACATCACTCACTTCTCAAACGTGCTTCGCTGTCTAGCGTGATCTGGCTATATATGACCAAACCAAACTCAAGGAGCTCGGTCCTTGTTCTGCAACTTCTCCCATAGGTGCCCAGTTGCGTGTGAGCACGAAGAGCTCCAAAGGTTCTCCGAGAAAATAATTGCCGTGCTCCTCGCTGTTGATAAGCTTGAGGTGAGCTCTGTCATGACTTATGACCTATTATTTGTCGTCGCCATTTCACAGTTTTGAGTTTGAAATTCAACTTCAGTTTTTTGTATTATGTATTGGTTGGTTGTAAAATCGTAATGTATTATCAGGTTGTATTAGCACACAAGTAGAGGACAAAGATGATCTATATAGGTTTACATGTAGACACAAAATGAAGCTACTGCCTACTAGTCTACTGTTACCTGTAAAACCATCCTTTTTCTTGTAGGTCCATCTTAAGATAAATTGTTGTAACATTTTAGACTTCCATAGTACATATCTTCAGATTATTCTATTTTTCGCTATGATGATGTAGATATCTTGTTGGACATGATGCATTGAATAGATTTCCTATCCTCAAAATTATGAAGTATTCTTTTATTTTATTTTTTCGAGACAAAATCACAATAGAATGGTCTGCACTCCTAGCTTTTCTGCAGATCCCTGATGAATGGTGATATCTGAATTTTACCATTTTGATTATATGTACTTGAATTACTCCTGTTACTTTCTAATCGTGCTTGGATCAGTAGCTCACTAGTATAAACTTTATCACCTGAGTTGTTTTGCTACGTGGTAAAATTGTACTAGCTAAACTTTATGATTAATTTGTGATCATATATATAATTTACTGACTGATAGTACTTCTATGCACAAATATATTTCTATGATGGGAGAAAGTGTGTAATAGCATTCTAGTATTACTCAAAACTGAATTAGAACATTGAAGATCAGTCTGAGCTGAAGATGTAGAGCCGTCATTACACTTTTGCTCACTGGTTGTCATGCTTATAACATGAATTAGCTGACGTTCTGTGCAATCTGTGAATCAAAAGTTTGCTCGCGTCAAACCCCCATCTGCTCTCCAGCGACCCTGACCGCCTGGTCCTGCCTGCTTTCCAACAACCACGATGTATGCACAGAAAAGGTACAATCCTCAACAAATGACCCTGCTCACTTTGGCATTCAAATAAAACCCATTTGAAAAACGCCACATTAATTCCTGTTAACCTAAGCCACATATCACTAGTTTTCCCATAACTGATTGTGCCATGCAGTAAAAGAGCTCCGCAAGCTCTCAGAGGAGCGCACAACCCATAGTTTCAGATAATCCCCGACTGTCTGCTTTCACTTCAGTTTCTTCGCCTGCTGCACCTGAGGATGTGACCTAGTACTCTTATCGTTTCTACCTCGTCGTGTGGCTCCGCATGCTCCAAGCACCTTCTCCATGCATAGATGTGCACTGCCATGGTTAGACCTCCAACATATCTGGTAAGTGGTAGTGTCGGCATTATGATGAAGATAATATATCGCCTTGGGCAGCAACATCTCGTCGAGTTGGTCTGGGTGAACATCTACATGTGTGAGGTTGTTTTGCTTCTCTCCATCGATCACCTCTACCGCAGTACCAGCTGATGTAGGGTCCTCCTCCAAAGAGTCATGAGGCAGGAGCAAAATTCCAAGCTTCAACGGGCAGAAAATTCTCCAAAGAATAGGTGTTGTCATAACCAGAAGTTGTGGTTGACCCTGGTAGGTTATTGTACTCGGATAGTGAGATGTGATGCTGCAAAAAAACCTGACATACTAGTTCCGGAAATATGCTTGATAGTCTCAGTTTCTGTCCACCATTTCTGCTGCTACTTTCACTGTTGTCATGACAAGAATCGTATCCTTGACAACACAGTGGATCCGGGCGGAACCATCGAGTCAAAGTTGTATGGACGTTGTTCCAGTGCTCCATATGAGCAACACACGAGAAATCTTGCGTAGGGAGTTGGGTGATCTCTTTGATAACAACGTCTGCTGTGGACTTGAAGTGAGGTGTCACCAGACGTAAGCAATTTACTGTAGTACCGATTTTGTTTGTACTCTCCGAAAGATGCAGCATCACCCCAAGCCAAAAACTGTTCTTGGGTTGCTTGTAATCTTCGTATATAAAGGACAGCAAGGCCTCCAGTCCATGCTCCTCGAAACCCATTGGCTGTGTAGTGAAGTGGCGATACTGGCCTCTCAGAGAGAACACCTCGTACATAAGTGTTTGGCCGGCAAAAATATGCCTGATGAGAGGGTCGAAGAACAGGTTATGTCGCCGCGTCCCTCCGAGCTGCACAAATCTCATGAATTCAGCAGCACTGTCGGCGGGCCTCTCGAATCTTTGGACAGCCCAGGCAGTGTCTGCATAGCAGGGATCATTGTCGCGGCCAACAAAGGAGGAGACGAGTGCCTTTGTTGCATGAGTGACACGTCCAGGAAACGAGGATTGCCTTATCACTTTCTTTGGCTCTTCATGTTCCAGAAATTATTTCCTGCATCTGCGCGCCGTGTGGTCACAATCCTGTGCAGCGCGCTTCAGCTCCTTCCACCAACGGAGCAGTGATGCATCAGTGATCTGCCAGTTGTCTGACGTCTTGAGCGCGACCACCATATTGGTGCATGCCATCTCCAGCCTCTCCAATCCACCTCCTGCCACTTCTCCATCCCATTTATCCTTGACTTTGCTGCTGGCGGTGTCGTGTTTCTAAGTCTGACAGCAGTGTAGGGGGGTACTAAAGGAGAGGCAAGATCCTAGCTATGGAGTAGTTGTACACGCAAGAGTTTTACGAGTTCAGGCCCTTCTCGGAGTAAGTAACAGCCCTACGTCTCGGTGCCCGGAGGCGGTCGACTGAATTATATGCGTGTGAGTTACAGGGGTGCGAACCCTTTATACTAAGGAGGGGGGTGGCTTATATAGAGTTCGCCAGACCCCTCCGGCCCTCAGTTATGCACGGTTTAAAGTACATTAAGTCAGGGGGTTACTGGTAACAACCTCATAAAGTGCTATGACGATCATAAAGGCTACTTATGACAGACCGTTACACGCAGAGTGACTTCAGATCTCCTGGCCGTCGAGTGGTTAGCTTCATGGTCGAGTGATTAGCTTCATGGTCGAGCGTCCTCGAGTCAGTCGAATGGATCACATTTAAGTCGACTGACAGGTAGTTTCTTCTAGAGATGTCCTTGGGTAGGGTAGCTTAGACAGGTCCATGACCCTACCCTAGGTACATAGCTTCATCATTAGCCCCTGAATGGATCGAGGTTTGAGTAGGGAAGGAGTTGATAATCCTTCCAACTTATTTCTCGTGCTATGAGTATGTCTTGTCTAGGATCAACGAATTTTTAGGTGACGGCATCAACTTCTTTTTCAGTCGCCTTGATCCATTCTTTATATCTGTCGAGTGAAGTTTTTCGCTTGGGGAGCTCCGAGTGTCAAAACAGAGGGGATCTTCTATCTGACGAGTCGTTCTGCAACTCGCGGATTCTGCGGGATTCGAATTTTGGGAAGCGCGCGGGACGGGGTGAGGCCGCAGCAATCGGATGGGATAAGGCAGGGACGCCTCGATCTCCGCGCCACCTTTTTTGCCATGTATCACGCGCGTGACTGTTGTGGGATTTGACAGGATCATCCGGGCCGACACGTCAGCCACTCGGAAGCAGCCTTATATAAAGCGCTAGACGGGGGTTTTTCAACAGTGCGCCCTCATTCCTTCCTCTTTTCCAGATTTCTCCGCCGCGTTAGCTTCTGCACCAACGCCGCTGCCTCGCGCGTGCTCTGCCGGTGATGATGGTGAAGGAGAAGACGGCGGCTCTGGAGCGGGCGAAGAAAGCGACGGCGAAGGCGAAGGGGAGGGGAACCAGTCGGAGCGGCTCCTTATCGAGGACCGGCTTGCCGCCGGGCTGGATCTAGGGCGACTGGATTCGCTCGACAATCACTCGGGCGGATCTCGACGACCTAGCCGATGGAGGGCTGATCCCCCATGGATCGGGGCGGCTCCCGGGGAGAGAGTCAGAGCCGCAGCCTCAGGAGGGTGAGTGTGTTCTTCTGGCCACCCATGTCGACCATGGGTTTTCTTTGCCGCCCCACCCTTTCTTCCGGGGGTTTCTGAATTTCTTTGGGGCACAACTCCACCACTTCACACCCAACTCCATAGTGTATCTCACCGCCTACGTGTCTCTGTGCGAATGCTTCTTGGGTTGCCGGCCTCACTGGGGCCTCTTTAAGCACATCTTCACCTGTAGCTCCCAGACGGTGAAAAAAGCTAATCCGAATGATGAGAGGACACATGTGATTCAAATGTGCGGGGGCCTTGGGATCCAGTTGAGGGGGAAAAGTTCTTTTCCGACCATGGTTTTGTCCGACTCCGTCCGAGGGTGGCAGTCGACTTGGTTTTACTGCAAGGACCAGCCGATGTCGGGGCAGTCGACCGGGCTCCCTCCCTTTTCCATGGAACGAGTGAGGAAGCCCTCCTCTTTGAAGGTGGTCTCAGAGGAGAAGGCGCAGGTGAAGGTGCTGGTCGAGCGCGTCGTGCAGCTCATCCGTGACGGGGTGACTGGTATGGACCTCCTGGAGGTCTTCCTTCGGCGACGCATCCAGCCGCTCCAATTTTGAGACCATCCTATGTGGATGTATTCTGGAACTGAGGACACCACTCGGATCCACCCGGAGGAGATCGACGGCATCACAATGGAGCGGTGGATGGGAAGCATTACGGGGAACAAGGATAACCCCCGAGGACCCAGGAGGGTCGTTCCACTCGACCAATCATATGAAGTTGACAAGGTCCAATACTGCATTTCCGACTGCGATTCTGTTGTTCTTTCCATTCTGTCTGTTTGAAATCAACCGACTAACTTTTTTCTTGTTTGCTTACTTCTAGGTCACGACTGAAATGTACTCGATGCCCAACGGAGCGCAGGAACAAGCCGATGAGGGGGAGGCGAGTGGAGGCGAAAGCGAGGAGGGGGAGTGGAAATCTGACGACGAGGGGGAAGAGGATGAAGACAGTTCCAGCGAGGAGGAGGAGGAAATGGAAGTCGATCCTCCTCGCACGAAGAGGCGATCCAAGCTCGCACATGACCCCGCGAGGGAGCGCGGCAAAGCGGTCGCGCCCGTTGTGCCGTCGACAAAGCGCCCTCGGACGGCCTCTCCGGCGCCGACTGAGAAGGCGCCGAAGCATCCGCGGGCAGAGTCGTCCAAGCCACCGAAGGCCTTGCCCAAAATGAAAATGGCCATTCCCACCATCTCCGGGTAACAGCAGGATTTGTGTTTCTTTGTTCAGCTCAAGTGAACTTCCGGTCGACTCATCGACTAACCGACTGATTTCTGAAATCTGAAGTGCTGCTACCTCCGAGACCTCCGCCAAGGATGGCGACCAAGAAATGGAAGACACTGTCACCTCCAACCCTGGTACGTTCTCTTGTAGTTTTTACTTTGGTCGACTGGATCTTCCTGTTCCAACTCTGGATTTATCTTGTAGCTCCTCGCCACGTCATTGATCTCCCTGATGATGATGACGAGGTGCCTCTGAAGGCGAGGAAGAGCAGAAAGGACCTGGTTGGCAGGGCCACTCGGACTGCGTCGGCACCTGAGGCGCCGGTTCAAGAGGGTGGCAACGCAGCTCGACATTCTGTGACCTTCGACGTGTCGTTGACGAGCGTCCGGCCTTCATCGTTGACTGCCGAACCGCCTTCCCTTTTCGCCACACACCACATCCCAGAGGACCAGGCGGGCGCTGCTAAGGAGGCTATACGCCAGGCGGGGATTATGATGGAGCAAGTGAAGGCGATCCGGGAAGCCAGCCAAGCGGCTTACGATGCAAGCTCAGCCCTCCAGAGCAATGTTCAGGTTAGTTGGCAACCGCCTGTTCTGTTAGGATATGTTATCTGAAGATTTTCTTTCCAGAAATCTTTGTGTATGTACACCCACTGGGTGTGTCGATTGGGTTTCTAGATAGGTGGGGGCACGTTGAGTGCACCCACTGGGTATAGTCCCCGAGACTATGGTGGACTGCGGGTAGTCGACTGTAGTCTTTATATATAGTTGAAATTTCTTCACTCGGTCTGGTCGGACCATGTCGAGTGGAACATTAGGACCCATGGGGGCACGCCGAGTGCACCCACTGGGTGTAGTCCCCGAGACTATAGTGGACTGCGGGCAGTCGACTGTAGTCTGAAGAACTCTCTCTTTCTCTCTTTTTTTAGACTATGATGAGACCGTAATCTCTTTGTTCCTCTCGGTCGACTGATCGGATCGAGTCGGTAAAACTAGTGGGGGCACGCTGAGTGCACCCATAGGGTGTAGTCCCCGAGATTACTGTTGAATATTTTGATTCGACTGTAGTCTTAGAAATGTTACTGTTTTTTTCTTAGTCACTCGGAAGTAACTTCTCTTTAATGTCTGTCGAATGTCTCTTTGCAGAAATCTTGCGAGCTCGTGGCCCGTTATACTGAGCTGGAGAAGAAACATATCCAGCTCGACCTCGACTTAAAACTTGTCTAGGAGAACTTTCAGAAGGCGAAGGACGAGGCAACAAGTACGATTGGTGAGAACTTGACGATTGTTTTTATCTTTCTGCCCGTTTATTGATTCTGACCTCCTTGCCATTTTTGCAGAGAAAACGAAGGCGGCTCTGATCAAGAAGGACCAGGAACTTGCTGAGGCGCAGAAGGCTGCATCTGATAAAACGAAGCTTGCAGAAGAAAAGTTGGCTTCAGTCGGCAAACTCGAAGAGGAGAACGTCAACCTGGAAGCTGCTCTCGACGCGGCCAACAAGGAAGTCAGCCGTCTGAAGAACGACAAGATTGCTCTGAGTGACAAGGCAAGTGAACTGGTGGGGAAGAAGAACAATCTGGAAGCTTATCTGGGAGGGATCGCTAAGAAGCTGTTCCTCATGCTTGAAGGTAACCTTTTTCACTCGACTAACTTGTCACCGTTGATTCGTCGCGGAACTGCTGGTTCATGTCTGACTTGTGTTTATAGAATTCTGCCAAAACTTCGAGGAAGAGACTAGTCGAGTGGAGACAGGCTTGAATCCTATCAACTCTCCAATGAAGGATGAAGCTGCCATGAATGTGCTTCGACTGGAGTCTCGCGTCGCTGGTGTGGTGGATTATCTGGCCCGACTGAAGGCAGCAGCGTCGCGAATCAACACGACACTCTGGCCAGGGGAGATGCTTCAGAACGACCTCGAGTCTTTGATGACTCGACTGAATGAAGTCCCAGGCCGAGTGCAAGAGTGGAAGAAGTCTTCTGCCAGGTGCGGTGCTGATGTAGCTCTGTCTTTAGTCCGTGTTCACTGCAAAGACGCATGAGAGGAAAAGCTGGCGTCCCTCAAGGTGGCCAATACTAAGAAGCATGACTTCCGATCCTTCATGGAGACATTCATTGCAGCTGCCACTCGGATTGCTGACGGAATCGACCTGGACGAGTTCGTCGCACCTTCCAGTCCTCCACCGGAGGAGTAAAAAACTTTTACGCTTGATGCCTTAAATTTGCCTCGGAATGCCGAGTGGTTTTTGTAACCGATAAACTTTAACAAGCTTGATGCCTGAGTACTTCTGGATCCGTAGGATGTTATTTGAACTTGATGCCCGAGCTTTGCGGTTGAATATGTTTGCATTTGTCTTCGAACGACATTGTTCTTTGCTCGGAATATATTTTTGTGCTTGGGACTTGTTCTTGCAGGCTGGAGCATAGATCTCAGTCGACTTGCGCCCTTGTGACCCAGGACGAAACGCTCGTCGTATTTGTGCCAAAGCTCGAAGGAGAAGGTAGCAGTCGACCTGCACACCACTGCCCTGACAGAGCACACATTGTATTTGTGCCGAAGCCCGGGGGAGAAGGTAACAGTCGACCTTCGCCTCGCAGACCTTGCGGGTCGAAACGATTTTCGTACTTAGTCGAGTGCTGGACCGCCGCTAAGCCTCCGAGTGGGAGATAGATTCACCACTCGGTAATATTTCAAATACTTAGGCGAGCATTGGGCTGCAGCTAAGCCCCTGAGTGGGAGGCGGATTCACCACTCGGTAGGAATTTAAATACTTAGGCGAGTACTGGACTGCAGCTAAGCCCCCGAGTGGGAGGCGGATTCACCACTCGGTAGGATTTTTAACACTTAGGCGAGCACTGGGCTGCAGCTAAGCCCCCGAGTGGGAGGCGGATTCACCACTCGGTAGGATTTTTAACACTTAGGCGAGCACTGGGCTGCAGCTAAGCCCCCGAGTGGGAGGCGGATTCACGACTCGGTCGGATTTTAAACACTAAGGCGAGCACTGGGCTGCAGCTAAGCCCCCGAGTGGGAGACAGGCTCACCACTCGGTAGGATTTTTATTGTTTCTCATTGTATTTGTGCCATAGCTCGAAGGAGAAGGTAGCAGTCGACCTGCACCCCGTCGTCCTGGCGGATCGGAATAAATTTCATACTTAGGCGAGTGTTGGACTGCAGCTAAGCCCCCCGAGTGGGAGGTCTACTCTCCACTCGGTAGGATTTTAAATACTTAGGCGAGCACTGGAATGCAGCTAAGCCCCCGAGTGGGAGGTTTGCTCTCCACTCGGTAGGATTTTAAACACTTAGGCGAGTACTGGACTACAGCTAAGCCCCCGAGTGGGAGGTTTGCTCTCCACTCGGTAGGATTTTAAACACTTAGGCGAGTACTGGACTGCAGCTAAGCCCCCGAGCGGGAGGTTTGCTCTCCACTCGGTAGGATTTCAAACACTTAGGCGAAACGGATTCGCAGCTAAGCCCCCGAGTGGGAGGTTTGCTCTCCACTCGGTAGGATTTCGAGCACTTAGGTGAGTACTGGACCGCAGCTAAGCCCCCGAGTGGGAGGTTTGCTCTCCACTCGGTAGGATTTCAAGCACTTAGGCGAAACGGATTCGCAGCTAAGTCTCTGAGTGGGAGGAAGAATTTTTTCAAACTTAGGCGAAACGGATTCGTAGCTAAGCCACCCACTGGGGGATTTCTTACATAAGCAAAAGTGGCAACAATTAATGGGAAAATTATAACACTTTTGTCTTTAATAGATAAACTACAGGAGTACTTCTATTACATCTCATCCGAGTGAGTACTTAAGTGTAAAAGGGGCGGAGCAGATCCGCATTCCAAGCTCGTGGCTCGTCAATCTGGCGCTCGACGTTGTAAAGACGGTATGCTCCGTTGTGGAGAACTTTGGTGATGATGAAGGGGCCTTCCCAAGTAGGGGCGAGTTTGTGTGGCTTCTGTTGGTCCACTCGGAGGACCAGGTCTCCTTCTTGAAAAGCTCGACTCTTCACATTTCTGGCGTAGAATCGACGCAAGTCTTGCTGATAGATGGTCGATCGGATCATGGACATCTCTCTTTCTTCTTCCAGCAGGTCGACTGCGTCCTGCCGGGCTTGTTCTGCTTCGACTTCAGAATAAAGTTCGACTCGCGGTGCATTATGAAGCAGGTCACTCGGCAGCATTGCTTCAGCTCCGTAGACCAGAAAGAACGGGGTTCTCCCAGTCGACCGATTTGGAGTAGTCCTCAATCCCCAAAGAATGGATGGAAGTTCGTTGACCCACGCGCCTGCTGCGTGCTTGAGGTCACGCAACAACCAGGGTTTCAGTCCTTTGAGAATTAGGTCGTTTGTTCTTTCTGCTTGTCCATTCGACTGGGGGTGGGCGACTGAAGTGTAGTCGACTCGTGTGCCTTGAGAAGCGCAGAAGGCTTTGAATTGATTGGAATCGAAGTTTGACCCATTATCAGTGATGATGCTGTGTGGAACTCCATATCTGAATATTAATTCTCTGATGAAGCTGATGGCGGTGCCAGCATCAAGATTTTTAATGGGCTTCGCTTCGATCCACTTGGTGAACTTCTCGACTGCCACCAGTACATGGGTGAAGCCGCTCCTGCCAGTTCTCAGTGGCCCAACCATATCTAACCCCCAAACAGCGAAAGGCCAGACGATTGGAATGGTCTTCAAGGCTGAGGCGGGTTTGTGTGACATATTGGAGTAGAACTGACATCCTTCACATTTGTCGACTATCTCTTTCGCCATTTCATTTGCTCTAGGCCAATAAAAACCCGCTCGGTATGCTTTAGCCACGATGGTCCGAGAGGACGCATGATGGCCACAAGTCCCCGAGTGGATGTCGTTGAGAATCATTCGACCCTCTTCCGCGTGATGCATTTCTGGCTGACTCCAGTCGCACTTTCTCTGTACAACTGTCCCTTTATGACAGTAAAGGCCTTGGATCGACGGACGATCTGCCGAGGCTCTTCTTCATTCTCTGGATATACGTGATGTAAGGTACTTTCTAGTCGGGAGTGATAACCAGAACTTCCATGATTAGGTCGACCACGGTTGGGACCTCGACTTCAGTCGGATCCGTGGCACTTTTTGGCTGCGGGGCTTCTTCGGTGAAAGGATCCTCTTGAACTGATGGCACATGGACATGCTCCAAAAACACGCAACTGGGAATGGCTTCTCTCTTAGAACCTATCTTCGCCAAGTCATCAGCTGCTTGATTTTTCAGTCGGGGTACGTGATGAAGCTCTAACCCCTCAAATTTCTTCTCTAGCTTTCTTACTGCATTGCAGTAACCAGTCATAGCTGGGCTTCTGACGTCCTACTCCTTCATCACTTGGTTAACCACCAAATCCGAGTCGCCGTAGACCATGAGGCGACGGACGCCGAGTGAAATGGCCATGCGCAACCCATACAAAAGTGCTTCTTATTCTGCTTCGTTGTTGGAGGAATCAAAGTGAATCTGGAGTACATATCTGAGCTTATCTCCTCGGGGGGAAACCAACACTACCCCCGCACCGGAACCATTCAGCATTTTAGAGCCATAAAGAACATGGTCCAGTGCTCCGAGTGTACTTGAGTCGGCAATTGTTGTTTAGTCCACTCGGCGAGGAAATCTGCTATTGCTTGGGACTTGATAGCTTTCTTTGCCTCAAATCTGATATCCAAGGGAATGAGTTCAATCGCCCATTTTGCAGAATCTCTGATAATGGGGCGCCGCTGACGACTATGATGGTATGGTCAGAGAAATAGTGAGCAACTTTCTTCGTGGTCATATAAATCCCATATACAAGTTTCTGATAATGAGGATATCTTTGCTTTGATGGGGTCAGAACTTCAGAAATATAATATACTGGACGCTGAACTTTGAAGGCTTTCCCTTCTTCTTCCCGCTCGACCGTAAGTACTGTACTGACGACTTGTCCTGTGGATGCAATGTAAAGTAGCAAAGGCTCTTTGCTGATCGGGGCAGCAAGCACCGGCTGGGTGGAAAGCAGGGTTTTTAACTCTGCAAACGCTACATCAGCTTCAGGAGTCCACTCGAACTTGTCTGACTTCTTCATCAGTCGGTAAAGAGGCAATGCCTTCTCACCGAGACGAGAGATGAATCGACTTAAAGCGGCCAAGCAACCAGTAAGCTTCTGAACATCGTGCACACACACAGGTCGTTTCATTCGGAGTATAGTGCCCACTTTCTCTGGGTTTGCGTCGGTTCCTCATTCGGAAATGAGAAAACCGAGTAACTTTCCGCCAGGAACTCCGAATGTGCACTTGGATGGATTAAGCTTGATATCATACCTCCTGAGGTTGGCAAATGTTTCAGCGAGGTCAGTCAGTAGGTCGGAACCTTTCCGTGACTTGACCACAATGTCATCCATGTATGCTTCCACATTCCGACTGATTTGAGTGAGCAAACACTTCTGAGTCATCCTCATGAACGTGGCTCTGGCATTCTTGAGGCCGAATGGCATGGTGACCTAACAGAAGCACCCGAATGGGATGATGAAAGCTGTTTTGATTTCATCGGGTCCATATAGACGGATCTAATGGTACCCATAATAAGCATCCAAGAAAGACAAGCGTTCACATCCCGCAGTCGAATCGACTATTTGGTCGATGCGGGGAAGAGGAAAATGATCTTTCGGGCAGGCCCGATTGATATGCTTAAAGTCAATGCACATGCGAAGTGACTTGTCCTTCTTGGGGACCATGACAACATTGGCGAGCCACTCGGAGTGGTAAATCTTTCGGATGAACTCTGCTGCTAAGAGTCGAGCCACCTCTTTGCCAATAGCCTTCCTTTTCTGGATGGCGGACCGTCGCAGATGTTCTTTGACAGGTTTTGCTGCTGAGTCGACTCGCAGACGGTGCTCAGCCAGCCCCTGGGTACACCCAGCATGTTAGAAGGTTTCCATGCAAAGATGTCCCAGTTCTCACGGAGGAACTGGATGAGCGCTTCTTCCTATTTAGGGTCGAGTGTTGTGGAGATATTGGTCGGAGCAGCGTTGGGGTCGATCGGGTGGATGTGAACTGGTTTTGTCTCACCGGACAACTGAAACGCTGATTCCGTAGAGGGCTTCTTAGCTCGCAACAAATCACTCGGATCTGCATTTGTCTGGTGTTCCTGCCACTCTTCTGCCACCATTTGAGCATCGGCGATATTTGAGCCTTTCAGAAAGCACTCTTCCGCCTTCTTGCGATTATCAGTAATAGTGATCATGCCTTTAGGGCCAAGCATCTTCAATTTGAGGTACACGTAACATGGTCGAGCCATAAAACGTGCATAAGCTGGCCTGCCCAAAATGGCATGATAGGCACTTTGGAAATCCACAACCTCAAATGTCAGCTTTTCTTTGCGGAAGTTTTTGGAATCACCAAAAACCACATCGAGAGCAATCTGGACGAGTGGCGCGGCCTTCTTGCCAGGAATGACTCCATAGAAACTCATGTTGCTTGCGCTAAGTCTGGACATCCGAATGCCCATCCCTTTCAGTGTCTCGGCATACACTATATTCAAACTAGTGCCCCCATCCATCAATACTTTAGTCAGTCGAGTGGCTTAGACGACTGGGTCGACCACCAGAGCTTGCCTCCCGGGGGTGGCTATGTGCGTCGGGTGATCAGACTGGTCGAATGTGATGGCCGTCTGAGACCACTTCAGATAATTGGGTGCCGCAGGAGCTACCATATTCACCTATCGGTTTATAACTTGCAGTCGACTTTTGCTCACAATGTCAGCAAAAATAACCAAAGTGGAATTGACCTGTGGATATTCTTCATCACTGTCTCCCTTGTCCTCAACTTTGTCCGACTCTTTTTCCTTATCCTTGGACTGTTTCCCCTGGAACTGCTGTATCAGGAGTCGACATTGTCGAGTGGTATGTTTTGGGTAAATGAAATTACCTTCTTCATCCTTCTTCGTGTGGATGTGACACGGTAAATCCATCACATCATTTCCCTCTTTATCCTTCACTTTATTTGGGTTCCAGGGCCCTTTTGGCTTTCCTTTGAAATTTCCTTGAGTCACGGCCAAGGCTTCGCCAGGAGTAGCTGGCTCGGCTTTCTGTTTTTGCTTCCGACTGGAGTTCCCTCCTCCGGTTTCCTGGGCGACCGACTTGTGCTTGCCACTCCGGAGCCGATCCTCTTCCTCACCATTGGCATATTTGGTGGCTATCTCCATCATTCGACTCAGAGACATGTCCCTGGTTCGACCGAATTTCAGGCCTTCCTTGAAGGCGCAGACTGCCTGGTGATCAGATACATTCTCTACTGTGTGATGCAATGTGATCCATCTCTAGATGTAATCTCTCAAAGTCTCATTCGACTTCTGCACACAAGATTGCAGCTCAGTTAGTCCTGCTGGTCGCTAGCATGTTCCCTCGAACGTTCTGACAAACACTCGGGAAAGGTCTTCCCACGTGTAAATGCTGCTGGGTGTCAACTGATTCAACCATGCTCTGGCCGATCCCTCCAACATAAGAGGCAGATGCTTCATGGCCACCTCGTCATTTCCGCTGCCGATCTGGACAGCCACTCGATAGTTTTCAAGCCAAGTATCAGGCTTAGACTCACCATTGAATTTACTGACTCCAGTCGCCAACCTGAAGTTGGGGGGAATCACCGCGGCCCTGATGGCTCTGCTGAAACACTCTGGTCCAGAGACATGCACTCGGCTGCTGGTGGGTACGTCTCTGTCGTGACCCTCTCTGTGAGCTCTGTTCCGGTCGACCAGACCTTGAACGATGATGGACCTCGCATCAAAGCCTGGTTCCCTGGGGTCGACTAGAATTCTTCGCCTGCCACTGTGCTGGCGTCTATCATCCTGTACTCGAGGTGCGTAGGATCCACCCCTTGGGGGAGGGGTGGGCACTCGACGTCGATCATCGCGATCGAATCGGTGATCATACTGCTCACGGTTCCTGTACTGATCGTGCCGGTCTCCATGCCCTTCACGCCTGGGGGCGATCTGGGGCTATGAGCCGACTGGACTGTATTCGCAGCCATGGATTTGCTGTTAATCCTGTTCCGCGACTGGGATACAGCTGAATTTTGATCTCTTGCTGCCCGGAGCAAATCTCTGATCTGCATCAAGCCTCTGCTAGCCTCTGAATGGAAAGGCTGAATTGACTCTGCTATACGGGCTGCAGCTACTAAATTCTGAATCAGAGTTCGATATATCTGAGTCGGAGGTGGAAAGAGCTGACGTCGACTGGAGTTCGGGACCCGTTGCCACGCACGCTCGTCGAGTGCTCGCTGAAGGTTCTCCAGTCGAGCGCGCTCAGCCAGGTTGGCCAAGCGCGCGTCCTCTAAGGTGCGAGCCTCAGGGGTTTCTCCAACGATAGGAGTGTGAAGTGCATCCATGTTCCGGCGGCGAAGTTCTTCCCTCTGCAGCGAATCGAGGGGCTCGGGAAGGTACTCTTCATGGACGTGCGACGGATCGCCTCTGCCGTTGCCTCCCTCCGCACCGGGAAAGCCGGGGGGACCATGTGGTCCATTGACCATCAGGACCTCCGCCACTGGATCGCTGCTGTCACACTCGGATGTGGTCTCTGCGGAGCCAGTCGACAGATCGAACATGCCGCAGAGAGATTCGTCGGGCTCGATTGCCGCAATTTGGGCGATGGTCGACTGGCGAGCCACCGCGTGCCTCATCCACCGCTGAAGCCTCGACCGACCGGAGCGCTTGCGCCGGCGGGAAGTTGGGAGGGAGGATGACACGAAAACCGGTTGATACTGGGTCGACGGTTGCCGCAGGAGGACGCCACGGACGCATGCGGGAAAGTGCGTCGCTCCGCAGACTGGGAGTGCGTCGACGTCGAGCGGAGCCTCCTGAAGCCAGGCAGAGTCGTCGGCAACGAACGTGAGCGCGCCGAGACGGATTTCGTGGCCCTCAACCAAAACTCCGCCTGAAACCATGATGAAGGAGATCGGAAAAAACTGCAACTTCTCCAATAAGTCGCTAAGACACCTGTCCCACGGTGGGCGCCAACTGTCGTGGTTCTAAGTCTGACAGTACTGTAGGGGGGTACTAAAGGAGAGGCAGGATCCTAGCTATGGAGTAGTTGTACACGCAAGAGTTTTACGAGTTCAGGCCCTTCTCGGAGGAAGTACCAGCCCTACGTCTCGGTGCCCAGAGGCGGTCGACTGGATTATATGCGTGTGAGTTACAGGGGTGCGAACCCTTTACACTGAGGAGGGGGGTGGCTTATATAGAGTTCGCCAGACCCCTCCGGCCCTCAGTTATGCAGGGTTTAAAGTACATTAAGTCAGGGGGTTACTGGTAACGCCCTCATAAAGTGCTATGAAGACCATAAAGGCTACTTATGACAGACCGTTACACGCAGAGTGACTTCAGATCTCCTGACCGTCGAGTGGTTAGCTTCATAGTCGAGTGATTAGCTTCATGGTCGAGTGTCCTCGAGTCAGTCGAATGGATCACCTTTAAGTCGACTGACAAGTAGTTTCTTCTAGAGATGTCCTTGGGTAGGGTAGCTTAGACAGGTCCATGACCCTACCCTAGATACATAGCTTCATCAGGTGGCAAGACCAGAAAAGATCCGGCTAACTTCTTCCCCAACAATGGCAGAACTAACCATCTCAGCCCATTGATTGTGAGTACTGCCATCCAATTTATGAGAACCGACCCCGGGCTGGTATTCTCAAGAAATGGACTAGACTAGCTTGTTGCTCTCCTCTGGCCCCCATTTCTATTGCTTTTATAAGTAGTCCTTGGCTCCTTGCTTCCGTTGGCTATGGTGAATCAAGTGAGAAACTGAAACACCTAGGTCTTGCCTAACAAAAAAATGTGCAACTGAAATCTCTAAATCTGCTAGTTGTCGCTTATTTCTTGAAATGGAGACACATGATTTGTCTCATTCCATTAGTTAAGGGAGCTGGTTTGCTTCGGGCGGAACAGAATGGGCGCGGAAGAATATATTTGGGGACATACTCCTTGGAGATGGAGCACATTTGGAACCAGGTGGAGATAGAGAGACATACATGGCAACTATGGATGAATACTGGGTTCGAATGGCAGCGCTCTCGTCAGCAAAACTGCTTCCAAGGTTTCATCGCCACTCCTGCAAATTTCTAGTGACATGTGTGGCCCTTTTCCTACTCCATTGTTTTCTTTGGTGTGCCCCCAATCATGGTGACATTCTTTCTTAGCTGTAGCTAATACCCATAGTACCCAATGGCCAATGCCACTTCATGATCTTGTCCGTCTGTATTCAGTTGGCTTTAGTCTTCTATTTTTTTGGGTCGCTCCCAACTGGTTTTGGGAGCACGTGTGCCACCACATTGTTCAACCTGAGCTTGGTTTAGCAACACTTGCACATGTTCATCCATCACAAATTTCCTTAATCTTTCTCAACTTTGACATGTATTTTTCTGCCTTTGAACTGGACACCTACTTTTATTTAAGGTTCTTCTGCTCCTCCTTCAGCTTATATATCCCTTTCTTTTTATAATTTGATTCTCATCACTTTATGGAAATTTATAGTTGTCTCATCAAGAAACTTATTTTGCTCCAATTCTGCCTTCACCTGAATAAAAGCCTGTTCATTTTGGGCCTTTGGGGCTAATTTCGGTTGTTCCTTCACCACTTTCTGAAGTTCATCATTCACTTTAACGAGCTCGATCTATTGTTTCCTTTCTCTCTAGTAATCTTGAAATTTGTTTCAGCATTCACAAGATTACCCTTAACTCTACCTCCTTTCTCCTCTTCATACATTTTCAAAAGCTTTGACAATGCTTTCCTTTAGTAATTCTGCCAACTCCAAATCAACCCATTCCACAAAATTCACAAGTAATTCCTTCCCGCATAATTATAAACACACACACACACACACACACACACACAGAGAGAGAGAGAGAGAGAGAGAGAGAGAGATTGTTCAGGACCTAACACATCACGTCATGTATGAAACAACAGGTTAAATTGAGTTGAAATTAAGAGAAAAAAATCCCCAAATCAACCCTAACCCTATATATTGAGAACAGAGCACTGACATCCCTACCCAACAAATCACCGCCGAACCCTTCAGAAGAATCGGACCCATCTCCCCATGACACCATGGCGGTGACACAGTTGTGGTAGTCAGTCCACTGTTGCATGAACGCAAGGGCGTGGGGAAAAGAACAGAGAGAATTGGGGAACACGAGAGAGATTGACTGTTTTCGGCTACTTTAACCACCCAATCAATTGACCTAATCGCCTCACCTGCGAGTCGTCTATGTGTGCCACGCCAGCCTGACTAGTGGGTGCCAATGGCGAGAAATGTTTAGGATGAGCAAATCAGTAGATCGGTGTTCAGTGTTACAACCCTACCCCAATATTGGTGGATTCCTTGATTTTAGTCCCCCATGGTGCTATGTGATAACCTAGACCAAAAAAATGTTTTTTGTATGCATTTAATCTCTTGAAAGATTTCACTAACTACTTGAGCTCGCACTGGAAGGGGCTGCTCCAATTTTGCAGTGGGAGCACCTAAACGGAGAGTGCCCTGGCTAGTGAGTGTGCGGGAGAGGCACATGCTGGCTAGGCTCGGAGTTACCTTGCAGTTCATTATATTTTTTATATTTTTGTTTTCCCCATTTTTCTTCTCTATTTTCTGGTTTTTCTTTTGGTTTTGGTTCTTCGAGCGTGATTCCACCACTAGTAGAAAAACACCTAATAGTCCCGGTTCGTGAGGGCCTTTAGTCCCGGTTCATGAACCGGGACTAATGGGTCGTTACTAATACCTCCACCCATTAGTCCTGGTTCAAACTAGAACTGGGACTAATGTGCCTCCACGTGGCTCTGTGCGCCCAGCCCAGTCAGGGGGCCTTTGGTCCCGGTTGGTGGCACCAACCGGGACCAAAAGTCCATGTTTTTTTTGGAAAGTGGTTGCTTTAGGGGTTTTGGGGGTTATTTTTAGGTTGTTATATTAGCTAGCTAATAGAGAGAAGTGCCCTCTCTTATATCTTAGTCCTTGGTTTACCAACGCTGCTGCTATATACGTTCATTTTACCCGCTGATATAATAACTCATGCATGCTCGCATACATCAGCATATATAATAACAAGTACTCGTCCTACTAATCATGCATCATCATACAACTTCTACTCGTTATTAATAATAAGTCATACGATCATCATCCTCATAGTCATCGAACCCAACCCTACATAATTGTTCTTAACACATGATCATCAGTATCAGGTAGGACCTAAACACCCTTAAGGTAAAATAGCATAAAACAATATAGACCCTGACTCTCCATTATGAAGAATGGCGATCATCCTGTCTCCAATTTTTGCCCTTCACTGAATGTTGCTTCCAAGAAGATCCTTACGACTGTCCATACATTTTTTTCCATTCTTTGATTGTCATGTCTCCACTTCTTTTAGAAACCCGGTATGGACAGTTCAGATTCGTAGGAAGACCTGGTTGTATGTTCAAAACATGAAGGCTACCGTGTGTATACATCAGATGAGGCACACAATCATTCGGGATTATCTGTTGAAAAACATAGTAATAACTTCGTAGTTAGCAATGATATGATGTACTAGTTTTAGAAGTGTGCAAAAAGATGCACGGATGTTGTAATAGTAAAAAAATCTTACCAGGGTATCTCCATGGTAGTTACCGTAGTTCAACACATGCACTAGTGGCACGTATTGACCATAATGTTGAGGAGTTCGATTGTAGACATTGTAATTCTCAAGATCAGTACAAAATGCGACCAGATGATTTTTCTCCTGATAAGTTAGTTCGGAGCCTTCGGTGTAGTAGGTTCTGTCTACCATCTTCCGCACATTCTTTGAAGAATGAAAATAAGATGTCAATGGAGAATAAGTTGTCAACTATTTTGAAATAAATAATATAAATTACTTAATAACTATGTTAAGCTCACATGGGGGAAGAATTGAAGGTGTATCCACAAGGACGAAAATCGTAGGTCTCTCTTGCTCGATTGTAGGATCACCAAGATCCATGGTAACAAGCATACCCTCATCAAAACCATACATCTTGCAAAGTGCTTCCCAATTTTTGCAACCAAAATGGGTTACACTCTGAGCATTGTATATTTTTACTTGAAAATCCACTCCATGATGGGTACTTAAGATAATTTTTTTGGTTTTGAAACTTTCATGGTCTTCAAAACCCATCCTCTCCAAGACATAGCATCTTGCAAAGCATGGGATAAGCTAGTCGAATTGGAAAATATGAAAAATATTGTCATGATTAAAATAGTTGAAGTCATGAGTAATTATGAAAAAAAACTATTATCATCGGTTGTGTACCGTATGAACATCGAAGGTCTCCTCGAGCTTAATGCTGAAGCGACGATCTTCGTCCAGCACAATGAACCTGTCGCAGATACCTCGGTCGTCGTGGCACCAGTCGCACTCCCCCGGGCGGTTTTCATCGTCCGATGAGTACGACATTTCCGGCCTACGTTCATAATTCAAATATTAAACTAGATCATTATTATTAATCACGGGTTGACTATCGATGATCGATGTACGTAGCTCTTCCTTTCATTCCCGAATGCATTATTATATCAAATTTTCTAGCACACGGGAATGAAGGAGAACTTATCCAATATGAGCATTCAATAAGCAAAACCAAATCATAAAATAAGCAAAACCAAATCATAAAATAAAGTATAGTATTCAAATTAGCATGCATTCAATAATTATAAGCAAAAGTACATCATCTCTTGGTGTCCATACATCATCGAATATTATCACTAATACAACTAGAACCGTAGCGCCCGACGGGTATCGACGCTGGCGGTGGACACCCAAAGATAAGGAACCATCACAGGATCATAGCTCCAGTGAGATCCCTGAAGAACCTGCCAGGTATTGTCGAACCTGCCCTCCAATGCAACCATGTAGCGACGGACGTGCTCGTCCTCCTCGCTGACACGGTGACGTACCACCTCCGCGGTGTCCGGATGCCTCACCACCGTCACTGGCCCACGCGACCGCCACTAAACAAGGATCGGGTCAACAACGGGCTGCCTCCTCACCAACCTACGTCCCCCGGAAGGTAGCACCTCCCAATACCCGCCCAGCGGAGCCCAGTCCCGAACATGACCCTGATCAAGCAGGCCTCCACCGCCGAGTTGACGACGACGAGGATGCGGGATAGGCATCGCCGACGTCGATGCGGCAACTACTTCTATATATAGTTAAATAAAAGTAGTTTTATTAATTAAATCAACTATCTAGTTCAACTACTAAGCACTTGCTATAAATAAATAAGTAGTACTTACTAAAAACAAACTACTTCTATATATAGTAAAATAAATTAGTTTATTAAATCATCTAGCTAGTTCAACAATATATAAACTACTTCTTATTTTTTCCTTTTTTTAAATACTATGAACAAGAAAATCATTAAAATTCTATGAACAAAATTAATTACTACACATCTAATCTAACAAAAAAATCTAATCTAAGAAAAAAATCTATGAACTACATATCAAAATTACTACACATCTAATCTAACAAAAAAAATCTAATTAATCTAACAAAAAAATCTAACATAATATAAACAAATTAATTACTACACATCTAATCTAACAAAAAAAATCTAATCTAACAAAAAAATATATGAACTACATATCTAAATTACTACACACGTCTAATCTAACAAAAAAATCTAATTAATCTAACAAAAAAATCTAACATAATATAAACAAATTAATTACTACACATCTAATGTAACAAAAAAATCTAATCTAACAAAAAAATCTATGAACTACATATCTAAATTACTACACACATCTAATTTAACAAAAAAATCTAATTAATCTAACAAAAAAATCTAACATAATATAAACAAATTAATTACTACACATCTAATCTAACAAAAAAAAATCTAATCTAACAAAAAAATCTATGAACTACATATCTAAATTACTACACACATCGAATCTAACAAAAAAATATAATTAATCTAACAAAAAAATCTAACATAATATAAACAAATTAATTACTACACATCTAATCTAACAAAAAAAATCTAATCTAACAAAAAAATCTATGAACTAAATATCTAAATTACTACACATCTAACCTAACAAAAAATCTAATTAAATCTAACAAAAAAATGACGGTGGTCGGCGTACGGCCGACGAAGGCGACGACGAGGTGCTCACGTACGGCCAGCGACGGCGAGGTGCGGAGCGGGGCGGCGACGGCGTTGAGGCGGCGCGGGCCGGGGCGGCGACGTCGATCGGGGCAGCGCGGGCGGGCTGAGCGGGGCGCGCGGGCGGCGACGGCACGGGGCAGGGCTGGGCGGGGCGGCGTCGGCGTCGGGGCGTGGCGGGGCGGGGCGGCGACGGGAGTGGAGCAAGAGAGATCGAAGTCGCGCTAAGTGCTGTATATATAGCAAAAGCTTTGGTCCCGGTTCGTGGCACAAATCGGGACTAATGCCCCCTTTAGTCCCGGTTGGTGCCACCAACCGGGACCAAAGGCCTCTTTTCAGGGAAACGAAGACCTTTGGTCCCGGTTGGTGGCTCCAACCGGGACTAAAGGGGGGGCATTGGTTCCGGTTGATTCCACCAACTGGGACCAAAGAGCGGCATTGGTACCGGTTGATGCCACCAACCGATACCAATGGACCCGTCTAACTACTTTTTTTATTTTCTGCAGTTATTTTTTTGTTGATTCTTCCTGCAGCTGTTTTTTTAGTCCCATCTCGCCAAGCGAGAGGCACTCGCAGCTGTTTATAAGCCTTGAGTGCAGAGACGATGACGAAGAGGCCCAATGCTCTTGCACGTTGGTTAGCTTCAAGCCTTGAGAAATACGGTAGACTGCACAGAGCTATGTGCAGTGTAGTTGACAATATTTCGAAAGGCTTGAAGCAAATTAACAAGCATTGCGCCTCTTTTTTATTTTTAATGACTTATTACAACTGAGAAATAAAAAGAAAAAAATAAATATAGCTGAAAAGAAAAAAAAACTATATAGAAAACTACTCAGAAATGAATTGAAGCAAAAAATAGTTGTGATTAACTGTACTAAAAAAGGAGCATAGATGCTTATTTTTAATGACTTATTACAACTCAGAAATAAAAAGAAAAGAAAATAGTTGTGATTAACTTTACTAAAATATGAGCATAGATGCATATTTTTAATGACTTATTATAATTCAAAAATAAATAGAAGAAAAAATAGTTATGATTAATTTTACTAAAAAAATGAGCATAGATGTTTATTTTTAATGACTTATTAAACTGAGAAATAAAAAGAAAAAATAAATATAGCTGAAAAGAAAAAAAACTATATAGAAAACTACTCAGAAATGAATTGAAGCAAAAAATAGTTGCGATTAACTGTACTAAAAAAGGAGCATAGATACTTATTTTTAATGACTTATTACAACTCAAAAAAAAAGAAAAAAATAAATATAGCTGAAAAGAAAAAAAACTATATAAAAGATACTCAGAAATGAATTGAAGCAAAAAATAGTTGTATTAACTGTACTAAAAAAGGAGCCTAGATGCTTATTTTTAATGACTTATTACAACTCAGAAATAAAAAGAAGAAAAAATTGTTGTGATTAACTTTACTAAAATATGAGCATAGATGCATATTTTTAATCACTTATTACAATTCAAAAGTAAATAGAAGAAAAATAGTTATGATTAACTTTACTAAAAAATGAGCATAGATGCTTATTTTTAATGACTTATTACAACTCAGAAATAAAAAGAAAAAAATAAATATAGCGAAAGAAAAAAACTATATAAAAAGTACTCAGAAATGAATTGAAGCAAAAAATAGTTGTGATTAACTGTACTAAAAAAGGAGCATAGATGCTTATTTTTAATGACTTATTACAACTCAGAAATAAAAAGAAAAAAATAAATATAGCAGAAAAGAAAAAAAAACTATATAAAGAGATACTCAGAAATGAATTGAAGCAAAAAATAGTTGTGATTAACTGTACTAAAAAAGGAGCCTAGATGCTTATTTTTAATGACTTATTACAACTCAGAAATAAAAAGAAGAAAAAATTGTTGTGATTAACTTTACTAAAATATGAGCATAGATGCTTATTTTTAATCACTTATTACAATTCAAAAGTAAATAGAAGAAAAAATAGTTATGATTAACTTTACTAAAAAATGAGCATATATGCTTATTTTTAATGACTTATTACAACTCAGAAATAAAAAGAAAAAAATTAATATAGCAGAAAAAAACTATATAAAAAGGTACACAGAAATGAATTGAAGCAAAAAATAATTGTGATTAACTGTACTAAAAAAGGAGCATAGATGCTTATTTTTAATGACTTATTACAACTCAGAAATAAAAAGAAAAAAATAAATATAGCAGAAAAGAAAAAAAACTATATAAAAAGATACTCAGAAATGAATTGAAGCAAAAAATAGTTGTGATTAACTGTACTAAAAAAGGAGCCTAGATGCTTATTTTTAATGACTTATTACAACTCAGAAATAAAAAGAAGAAAAAATAGTTGTGATTAACTTTACTAAAATATGAGCATAGATGCTTATTTTTAATGACTTATTACAATTCAAAAATAAATACAAGAAAAAATAGTTATGATTAACTTTACTGAAAAATGAGCATAGATGCTTATTTTTAATGACTTATTACAACTCAGAAATAAAAAGAAAAAAATAAATATAGCAGAAAAGAAAAAAAACTATATAAAAGGCTACTCAGAAATGAGCATAGATGCGCTTATAGAGGAAATTCAAATTAAATTCATAACAAATTTCAAGAGAAATTCGTATGAATTTAGCCTAAAATCCCTATATAAGGGCATCTATTTTCATTTTTAGATGAGCTCAATAAGGCAGAGAGGGAGGGGCTTATAAACCGGTCTGATTCCCCTCCGGTTGGCGAGGTGGGACTAAACTTTGGCCGCAACGAGGACCAAACCTTTAGTCCCGGTTGGTGGAATGGACCAACGGTCGTCCTTTGGTCCCGGTTCAGGCCACCAACCGGGACCAGTGGTGGTGGGCCAGGAGCGAGGGCCATTGTGTTGCGGAACGTAGTAATTTCGAAATTTTCCTACGCACACGCAAGATCATGGTGATGCATAGCAACGAGAGGGGAGAGTGTGTCCACGTACCCTCGTAGACCGAAAGCAGAAGCGTTATAACAACGCGGTTGATGTAGTCGTACGTCTTCACGATCCGACCGATCCAAGTACCGAACGTACGGCACCTCCGAGTTTAGCACACATTCAGCTCGATGACGATCCCCGGGCTCCGGTCCAGCAAAGCTTCGGGGATGAGTTCCATCAGCACGATGATGATGTTCTACCGGCGCAGGGCTTCGCCTAAACTCCACGACGATATGACCGAGGTGGAATATTATGGAGGGGGGCACCGCACACGACTAAAGAACGATCCGTAGATCAACTTGTGTGTTGTGCCTAGAGGTGCCCCCCTGCCCCCGTATATAAAGGAGCAAGGGGGGAGGGGGCGGCCGGCCTAGGAGGGGCGCGCCAAGGGGAGTCCTACTCCCACCGGGAGTAGGACTCCCTCCTTCCTTGTTGGAGTAGGAGAAGGGGGGAAAGAGGGGGGAGGAGGAAGGAAAGGGGGGCCGCACCCCTTGTCCAATTCGGACCAGAGGGGGGCTGCGCGCCTCCTTCCTTTCGGCCTCTCTCCTCTATTCTCGTATGGCCCAATAAGGCCCATATACTCCCCGGCGAATTCCTGTAACTCTCCCGTACTCCGAAAAATACCAGAATCACTCGGAACCTTTCTGAACTCCGAATATAGTCATCCAATATATCGATCTTTACGTCTCTACCATTTTGAGACTCCTCGTCATGTCCCCGATCTCATCCGGGACTCTGAACTCCTTCGGTACATCAAAACTCATAAACTCATAATAAAACTGTCATTGAAACCTTAAGCGTGCGGACCCTACGGGTTCGAGAACTATGTAGACATGACCTAGAACTATTCTCGGTCAATAACCAATAGCGGAACCTAGATGCCCATATTGGTTCCTACATATTCTACGAAGATCTTTATCGGTCAAACCGCATAGCAACATACGTTGTTCCCTTTGTCATCGGTATGTTACTTGCCCGAGATTCGATCGTCGGTATCCAATACCTAGTTCAATATCGTTACCGGCAAGTCTCTTTACTCGTTACGTAATGCATCATTCCGTAACTAACTCATTAGCTACATTGTTTGCAAGGCTTATGGTGATGTGCATTAACGAAAGGGCCCAGAGATACCTCTCCGACAATCGGAGTGACAAAACCTAATCTCGAAATACGCCAACCCAACATGTACCTTTGGAGACACCTGTAGTACTCCTTTATAATCACCCAGTTACATTGTGACGTTTGGTAGCATCCAAAGTGTTCCTCCGGTAAACGGTAGTTGCATAATCTCATAGTTACAGGAACATGTATAAGTCATGAAGAAAGCAATAGCAACATACTAAACGATCAAGTGCTAAGCTAACGGAATGGGTCAAGTCAATCACATCATTCTTCTAATGACGTGATCCTATTAATCAAATGACAACACATGTCTATGGTTAGGAAACATAACCATCTTTGATTAATGAGCTAGTCAAGTAGAGGCATACTAGTGACACTATGTTTGTCTATGTATTCACACATGTATTATGTTTCCGGTTAATACAATTCTAGCATGAATAATAAACATTTATCATGAAATAAGGAAATAAATAATAACTTTATTATTGCCTCTAGGACATATTTCCTTCAGTCTCCCACTTGCACTAGAGTCAATAATCTAGTTCACATCGCCATGTGTTTTAACATCAATATTCATATCTGTATATGATTAACACCCATAGTTCACATCATCATGTGACCAACACCCAAAGGGTTTACTAGAGTCAATAATCTAGTTCACATCGCTTATGTGATTAACACCCAAAGAGTACTAAGGTGTGATCATGTTTTGCTCGTGAGAGAAGCTTAGTCAACGGGTCTGTCACATTCAGAGCCGTATGTATTTTGCAAATATTCTATGTCCACAATGCTCTGCATGGAGCTACTCTAGCTAATTGCTCCCACTTTCAATATGTATCCAGATTGAGACTTAGAGTCATCTGGATTGGTGTAAAAGCTTGCATCGTTGTAACTTTTATGACGGGCTCTTTTATTACCTCCATAATCGAGAAACATCTCCTTAGTCTTCACTAAGGATATTCTTGACCGCTGTCCAGTGATCTACTATTAGATCAAAATTGTATTCCTTTGCCAAACACAAAGCAAGGTATACAATAGGTCTGTTTCACAGCATAGCATACTTTATAGAACCTATGACTGAGGCATAGGGAATGACTTTTCATTCTCTTTCTATTTTCTGCCATGGTCGGGTCTTGAGTCTTACTCAACTTCACACCTTGCAACACAGGCAAGAACTCCTTCTTTGACTGTTCCATTTTGAACTATTTCAAAAAAAATATCAAGGTATGTACTCATTGAAAAATCTTATCAAGCGTCTTGATCTATCTATATAGATCTTGATGCTCAATGTGTAAGCAACTTCACCGAGGTCTTTCTTTGAAAAAAAACTCTTATTCAAGTATCCTTTCATGCTATCCAGAATTTCTCTATCATTTCCAATTAACAATATGTCATCCACATATAATATTAGAAATTCTACAAAGCTCCCACTCACTTTCTTGTAAATACAGGCCTTTCCAAAAGTCTGTATTAAACCATATGCTTTGATCAACTCATCAAAGCGTATATTCCAACTCCGAGTTGCTTGCACCAGTCCATTGATGGATTGCTGGAGCTTGCACATTTTGTTAGAACCTTTAGGATTGACAAAACCTTCTGGTTGCATCATATACAACTCTTCTTTTAAAAAAATCCATTAAGGAATGTAGTTTTGACATCCATTTGCCAAATTTCATAAAATGTGGCAATTGCTAACATGATTCGGACAAACTTTTAAGCATCGATACGAGTGAGAAAATCTCATTGTATTCAACACCTTGAACTTTGTCAAAAACCCTTTTCGACAAGTCTAGCTTTGTAGATAGTAACACTACTATCAGCGTCCGTCTTCTTCTTGAAGATCCATTTATTTTCTGTGGCTTGCCGATCATCGGGCAAGTCCACCAAAGTCCACACTTTGTTCTCATACATGGATCCCATCTCAGATTTCATGGCCTCAAACCATTTTGCGGAATCTGGGCTCATCATCGCTTCCTCATAGTTTGTAGGTTCATCATGGTCTAGTAACATGATTTACAGAATAATAATACCGTACCACTCTGGTGCGGATCTTAATCTGGAAGATCTACAAAGTTCGGTAGTAACTTGATCTGAAGCTTTATGATGATCATCATTAGTATCTTCACTAATTGGTGTAGGAATCACTGGAACTGATTTCTGTGATGAACTACTTTCCAATTCGGGAGAAGGTACAAATTACCTTATCAAGCTCTACTTTCCTCCCACTCACTTCTTTCGAGAGAAACTCCTTCTCTAGAAAGGATCCATTTTTAGCAACGAATATCTTGCCTTCGGATCTGTGATAGAAGGTGTACCCAACAGTTTCCTTTGGGTATTCTATGAAGACGCACTTCTCCGATTTGGGTTCGAGCTTATCAGGTTGAAACTTTTTCACATAAGCATCGCAGCCCCAAACTATTAAGAAACGACAACTTTGGTTTCTTGCCAAACCACAGTTCATAAGGCGTCGTCTCAACAGATTTAGATGGTGCCCTTTTAACGTGAATGCAGCTGTCTCTAATGCATAACCCCAAAACGATAATGGTAAATCAATAAGAGACATCATAGATCGCACCATATCCAATAAAGTGCGGTTACGACGTTCGGACACACCATAACGTTGTGGTGTTCCAGGTGGCGTGAGCTGTGAAACTATTCCACATTATTCTAATTGAAGACCAAACTCGTAACTCAAATATTCGTCTCCGCAATCAGATCGCAGAAACTTTATTTTCTTGTTACTATGATTTTTCCACTTCACTCTGAAATTCTTTGAACCTTTCAATTATTTCAGACTTATGTTTCATCAAGTAGATATACCCATATCTGCTCAAATCATCTTGTGAAGGTCAGAAAATAACGATACTTGTCACGAGCATCAACACTCACTGGATCGCATACATCGGTATGTATTATTTCCAATAAGTCAGTAGCTTGTTCCATTGTTCCGGAGAACGGAGTTTTAGTCATCTTTCCCAAAAGGCACGGTTCGCAAGCATCAAATGATTCATAACCAAGTGATTCCAAAAATCCATCTTTATGGAGTTTCTTCATGCGCTTTACACCGATATGACCCAAACGGCAGTGCCACAAATAAGTTGCACTATCATTATTAACTTTGCATCTTTTGGCATCAATATTATGAATATGTGTATCACTACGATCGAGATCCAACAAACTATTTTCATTGTGTGTATGACCATCAAAGGTTTTATTCATTTAAACAGAACAACAATTATTCTCTGATTTTAAATGAATAACGTATTACAATAAACATGATCAAATCATATTCATGCTCAACGCGAACGCCAAATAACATTTATTTAGGTTTAACACTAATCCCGAAAGTATAGGGAGTGTGCGATGATGATCATATCAATCTTGGAACTACTTCCAACACTCATCGTCACTTCCCCTTCAACTAGTCTCTGTTTATTCTGTAACTCCTGTTTCAAGTTACTAATCTTAGCAACCGAACAAGTATCAAATACTCAGGGGCTACTATAAACACTAGTAAGGCACATATCAATAACATGCATATCAAATTTACCCTTGTTCACTTTGCCATCCTTCTTCTCCACCAAATATTCAGGGCATTTCCGCTTCCATTGACCATTTCCTTTGCAGTGTAATCACTCAGTTTCAGGCTTTGGTCCAGCTTTGGGCTTCTTCGCGGGAGTGACAACTTGCTTGTCATTCTTCTTAAAGTTCCCTTTCTTTCCCTTTGCCCTTCTCTTGAAACTAGTGGTCTTGTCAATCATCAACACTTGATGCTCTTTCTTGATTTCTACCTTCGTCGATTTGAACATCATGAAGAGATCAGGAATCGTTTTCGTCATCCCTTGCATACTATAGTTCATCACAAAGTTCTACTAACTTGGTGATGGTGACTAGAGAACTCTGTCAATCACTATCTTATCTGGAAGATTAACTCCCACTTGATTCAAGCGATTGAAGTATCCAGACAATCTGAGCACATGCTCACTAGTTGAGCGATTCTCCTCCATCTTTTAGCTATAGAACTTGTTGGAGACATCATATCTCTCAACTCGGGTATTTGCTTGAAATATTAACTTCAATTCCTGGAACATCTCATATGATCCATGACGTTCAAAATGTCTTTAAAGTCCCGATTCTAAGCCATTAAGCATGGTGCACTAAACTATCAAGTAGTCATCATATTGAGCTAGCCAAACGTTCATAACGTCTGCATCTGCTCCTGTAATAGGTCTGTCACCTAGCGGTGCATTAAGGACATAATTCTTCTCTGCAGCAATGAGGATAAACCTCAGATCACGGATCCAATCCGCATCATTGCTACTAACATCTTTCAACACAATTTTCTCTAGGAACATATAAAAATAAACATATGAAAGCAACAACGCGAGCTATTGATCTACAACATAATTTGCAAAATACTACCAGGTACTAAGTTCATGATAAATTTAAGTTCAATTAATCATATTACTTAAGAACTCCCACTTAGATAGACATCCCTCTAGTCCTCTAAGTGATTACGTGATCCATATCAACTAAACCATGTCCGATCATCACGTGAGATGGAGTAGTTTCAATGGTGAACATCACTATGTTGATCATATCTACTATATGATTCACGTTCGACCTTTCGGTCTTCGTGTTCCGAGGCCATATCTGTATATGCTAGGCTCGTTAAGTTTAACCTGAGTATTCCGCGTGCGCAACTGTTTTGCACCCGTTGTATTTGAACGTAGAGCCTATCACACCCGATCATCACGTGGTGTCTCAGCACGAAGAACTTTCGCAACGGTGCATACTCAGGGAGAACACTTCTTGATAATTAGTGAGAGATCATCTTAAAATGCTATCGTCAATCAAAGCAAGATAAGATGCATAAAAGATAAACATCACATGCAATCAATATAAGTGATATGATATGGCCATCATCATCTTGTGCATGTGATCTCCATCTTCAAAGCACCATCGTGATCACCATCGTCACCGGCGCGACACCTTGATCTCCATCGTAGCATCGTTGTCGTTACGCCATTTATTGCTTCTACGACTATCGCTACCGCTTAGTGATAAAGTAAAGCAATTACAGGGCGTTTGCATTTCATACAATAAAGCGACAACCATATGGCTCCTGCCAGTTGCCGATAACTTCGGTTACAAAACATGATCATCTCATACAATAAAATATAGCATCACGTCTTGACCATATCACATCACAACATGCCCTGCAAGAACAAGGTAGACGTCCTCTACTTTGTTGTTGCAAATTTTACGTGGCTGCTACGGGCTGAGCAAGAACCATTCTTACCTACGCATCAAAACCACAACGATAGTTCGTCAAGTTAGTGTTGTTTTAACCTTCGCAAGGACCGGGCGTAGCCACACTCGGTTCAACTAAAGTTGGAGAAACAGACACCCGCTAGTCACCTGTGTGCATAGCACGGCGGTAAAACCAGTCTCGCGTAAGCGTACGCGTAATGTCGGTCCGGGTCGCTTCATCCAACAATACCGCTGAACCAAAGTATGACATGCTGGTAAGCAGTATGACTTGTATCGCCCACAACTCACTTGTGTTCTACTCGTGCATATAACATCAACGTATAAAATCTAGGCTCTGATACCACTGTTGGGGAACGTAGTAATTTCAAAATTTTCCTATGCACACGCAAGATCATGGTGATGCATATCAACGAGAGGGGAGAGTGTGTCCACGTACCCTCGTAGACCGAAAGCGGAAGCGTTATGACAACGCGTATGATGTAGTCGTACGTCTTCACGATCCGACCGATCCAAGTACCGAACGTACGGCACCTCCGAGTTCAGCACACGTTCAGCTCGATGACGATCCCCCGGCTCCGATCCAGCAAAGCTTCGGGGATGAGTTCCTCAGCATGATAGGGTGGTGACGATGATGATGTTCTACCGGCGCAGGGCTTCGCCTAAACTCCGCTACGATATGACCGAGGTGGAATATGGTGGAGGGGGGCACCGCACACGGCTAAGGAACGATCCGTAGATCAACTTGTGTGTTGTGCCTAATGGTGCCCCCCGGCCCCCGTATATAAAGGAGCAAGGGGGGAGGGGCGGCCGGTCTAGGAGGGGCACGCCAAGGGGAGTCCTACTCCCACCGGGAGTAGGACTCCCTCCTTCCTTGTTGGAGTAGGAGAAGGGAGGAAAGAGGGGGGGAGGAGGAAGGAAAGGGGGGCCGCACCCCTTGTCCAATTCGGACCAGAGGGGGGCTGCGCGCCTCCTTCCTTTCGGCCTCTCTCCTCTATTCCCGTATGACCCAATAAGGCCCATATACTCCCCGGCGAATTCCCGTAACTCTCTAGTACTCCGAAAAATATCCGAATCACTCGGAACCTTTCCGAACTCCGAATATAGTCGTCCAATATATCGATCTTTACGTCTCGACCATTTCGAGACTCCTCGTCATGTCCCCGATCTCATCCGGGACTCCGAACTCCTTCGGTACATCAAAACTCATAAACTCATAATAAAACTGTCATTGAAACCTTAAGCGTGCGGACCCTACGGGTTCGAGAACTATCTAGACATGACCTAGAACTATTCTCGGTCAATAATCAATAGCGGAACCTGGATGCCCATATTGGTTCCTACATATTCTACGAAGATCTTTATCGGTCAAACCGCATAACAACATACGTTGTTCCCTTTGTCATCGGTATGTTACTTGCCCGAGATTCGATCATCGGTATCCAATACCTAGTTCAATATCATTACCGGCAAGTCTCTTTACTCATTACGTAATGCATCATTCCGTAACTAACTCATTAGCTACATTGCTTGCAAGGCTTATAGTGATGTGCATTACCGAGAGGGCCCAGAGATACCTCTCCGACAATCGGAGTGACAAAATCTAATCTCGAAATACGCCAACCCAACATGTACCTTTGGAGACACCTGTAGTACTCCTTTATAATCACCCAGTTACGTTGTGACGTTTGGTAGCACCCAAAGTGTTCCTCCGGTAAACGGGAGTTGCATAATCTCATAGTTACAGGAACATGTATAAGTCATGAAGAAAGCAATAGCAACATACTAAACGATCAAGTGCTAAGCTAACGGAATGGGTCAAGTCAATCACATCATTCTTCTAATGACGTGATCCTATTAATCAAATGACAACACATGTCTATGGTTAGGAAACATAACCATCTTTGATTAATGAGCTAGTCAAGTAGAGGCATACTAGTGACACTATGTTTGTCTATGTATATTCCCACATGTATTATGTTTCCGGTTAATACAATTCTAGCATGAATAATAAACATTTATCATGAAATAAGGAAATAAATAATAACTTTATTATTGCCTCTAGGGCATATTTCCTTCACATTGGTCCCGGTTCGTCCCACCAACCGGGACCAATGGCCCACGTGGCCCGGCCGGCCCCTGGGGCTCACGAACCGGGTCCAATGCCCCCATTGGTCCCGGTTCTGGATTGAACCGGGACTAATGGGCTGGACCGGCCTGGACCATTGGCCCCTTTTCTACTAGTGCACCTAGACCAGCTGTTACCACTAGTAAAGTTTGTCATAAAAAGCCTTCCCGTATTTAGTTGTCAAATTGATGATCTAGCTAGGAACATGATTTTTCGTCAAAAAAGACTACCTAGCAACGAAAATGTCAAAAAGAACCACTTGTACCTTGACAGCAGGTGCGCCAACCGACACGTGGCACCTGCCACCATGGGTCTGGCTGCATTACCTGCCGAGGGCCACTGGCTCATGCAGCGTCAGCTACACAGGATTTTGGCCGATGGCGCACGGGAAAACGAAACGGAGTCGCGACGTGGCACCTGCCGCCACGCATCCTGCCGGCAGCCTATGCTGCTTTTCCGCACGAAACGCCATGACAGGCGACAAATTGTAGCGATATGTAAATGTGCTACTGTACAAGATTACAAGCCATCCTTAATGGCAGTACCTCCTTTTAAAAATAAGTAATCATAGTCTAGTCTTAGCCTGTGTGTAATAGACGGCGTTTGACATCTTTTAGTGATGGAGTAGCCGCGTGTCACAACGACTTTTCAGACACAACAGAAAAGCAGCATATGCTGCTACCAGGATGCCGCGGTGCCAATCCATTCCGTTTTCGCGTGTGCCATCCGCCGAAATCCTGTGCAACAGGGGCTGCCGCCTGAGCCGGTGGCGGCAGGTTCTGCCGCCGGACCACATGGCAGCAGGTGCCACATATCGTCATCTGCTGCCACGGCATAGGTGGTCATTTTTGACATTTTTCTCTATAGGTAGTCTTTTTTGACAATTTCACTGGGCAGATGGCCCTTTTTGACGAAAATCCTTAGGAATACATTTGATCCTCTACAAAAAAGGAGGGTGTATGAAATTATACCACTTATCACTACTTATGTCCTACTGATTGAGCCACGTAGTAAACGAGCTATGCAACCTCTCGGAGGATCGTACAACCCATAGTTTTAGGAATGAACGAGCTACCTGATTCAGCATTTGTATCCGCTGATCCTGCTGCACTAGAGGAAACCCCTTGGCACTCCTAATGTTTCTACCTTGTCGTGTGGCTCTGCGTGCTCCAAGCTTACTTTCCGCACTTGTCTTCTCCACGCATAGGTGAGCACTGCCATGGTTAGACCTCCAGCATACCTGGTACGACATAGCCTCGGCATTAAGATGAAGATAGTCTATCGCCTTAGGCATCATCATCTCGTCGAGTTGGTCCAGATGAACATTTACATGTGTGAGATGGCGTCGATTCTCTGTATCGATCACTTCTATTGTGGAACCAATAGACTTAGGGTCCTCTAAAGAAGCATGAGGCATGAGTAGTATTCCAAACTTCAATGGTTGGGAGTTCTCCAAAGATGAATTATCGTCATGACCAGCAAATACGGTTGATTCTGGCAGGTTTTTGTACTCCGATGGTGAGGTGTGACACTGGAAAAACACTTGGCAGACTGGTTCAGGAAATATACTCGAAAACTTCAATTTATTTCCGCTTCCATTACTGATGTCGCTGCCACTATGGAAAGAAGGCACAACGTCGTGTTCAAATCCTTGACAACATAATGGATCTGGACGGAACTATTCAGTCAAAGTTCTATGGACGTGAACCCAGTGTTTCTCGTGTCCAACACAGGAGAAATCTTGCGTAGGGAGATGGGTGATCTCCTTGATAACAACGTCGGTCATAGAGTTGAAGTGAGGTGTCATAACTCGCAAGCACTTGACAACGGTTCCAATTATGTCCGTACTCTCAGACAGACGCAGCATGACCCCTAGGCAAAAACTGTTCTTGGGCACCTTACAATCTTCGTACATGAAGGATAGAAAGGCCTCCAGCCCACACTCCTGGAAATTGATTGGCCCTATGCGGAAGTATTGGTACTGACCTCCAGGACGCAACAACTGATAAGCAATCATTTTGCCCGTGAAGAGATGCCCAATGAGAGGGTCGAAGAACAGGTTCTGACGTGGTGTCCTGCCGATCTGCACATACCTGATAAATTCATCAGCACCGTCCGCAAGCCTCTCGAATCTTCGAACAACAGCGGTGGTGGCACTCCCCGCAGAGCGATGATCATTGTCGTGGCCAACGAAAGAGGAGATGAACACCTTGGTCGCATGAGCCATCCGTCTAGGAAATGAGGATTTCCTTACCACCTGCTCTGCCTCGTCTTCTTCCCGAGAAAGTTGCCTGCATCTGCGCGCTACGTCGTCACAGTCCTGGGCAGTGCGCTTGAGCTTCTTTCGCCAACGGAGGAGCGACGTGTCGGTGATCTGCCACTTGTTGGACGTTTGGACTGCGGCCTCCATTTTGATGCGCGCCATCTCGAGCCTCTCTAGGCTACCACCTCCTGATGCTTCTTCATCTGCTTTGTCCTCGTCTTTGCTGGTGGGGGCAATACCCGAAATAATCCGGCTAACTGCTTCCCCAACAATGACCGACTTGACCATCTCAGCCATGGATTGCGATTTGTGTGTAGCAATACCCTGCACTACGCACCAGCTCAAGAAATGGATAGCTCTCAGTTCTACAAGTTGTATTGCTTCTTATTGTTACTTCTCCTTGCTTCGTTGGTGTAGTGATCCAAGTGAGCGGCTGAAATATCGAAGCCTGTGCTTCCAAAACAAGTGAGCGGCTGAAACATCTAAGCTTGATGGTGTCCTTTTGGGTAAGTGGAGACAAAAGATTTGTCTCACTACGTTAGCTAAGAGAGAGCTGGTCTGCTGCTCCCTGCTGGGGGAGCAAAATTGGTGAGACAAACTATATTTGGAGATGATTTCCTTGGAGGTGGTGCCAGCGGACATGGCGTTTAGCACTCCATTGTCTTTTGAAGGAGTACTATTCTTGCATGACCGGCGGACCGGCAGTACCTCCTCACCTCATCACAATAGTACTTGTCGCCTCAGCTAACAATCATCTTGAATATCGATCGAAGCACGCCACCTTATCTTGAAGGTACGTACTGAGCATTCATTTCTAGAGGGTGCCACAAGCTCACAATTTACATCCTGGCAGGACTGGACCCTAGAGCAGAGGGTGACAAACTTTACATACACAATGTATTGATAGCCTAATCTAAAACACTTACTTCTCTACTTCTACTCCCTATGTTCCTAAATATAAGTCTTTGTAGAGATTCCAATATATACAGTCTACATACGGATGTATATAGACATATTTTAGAGCATAGATTCACTCATTTTGCTCCATATGTAGTTCATACTGAAATCTCTAGAAATACTTATATTTAGGAATGGAGGGAGTACAAAAGATTCGGTTAGTGATGATGATGTGCCTGCCTTTCGTCATCTCTGACCATCAGATCTACATCTAACGATTGTGAGATAAGTTTTGGCATTTTTGCAACAAGACCCCGCTTCACTACACCAATTTGTAGAAAACCCCTTAGTACTAACCAGCCACATCCCTCCCTCAGCTCATCAAAAGAGCCGCGAGGAATACATTTTCAATGAAACTGAATATATTTTTAGTTTTTTATATGTACACACCAAAACTAGAGTGGTCTTCTTTTAGTTTTGTGAACATGTATTATTCTACTTCGGATCCGTTGCAACACACGAGCACATTGCTAGTAATTCTAAAACACTATGAAAACATCGTCATGATTCTGACACATACCTTCAAAATAGCACAAGCTTTTAGACAATTTGTCTTTTTATAGAGAGAAGTTTATACTGCAGCCTAAACTTGTCTTAGGGTTCACTTTACAACCCTAAACTGTACTTTGGTTCAAGTTTCACAATCATTTATAATACAACTTTGAGATGGATTGATCTAATTTCGATTAATCTTCTGCGTTCGCCCTCCCACCTGTGATCCTCTGTTCCCGTATCCTCACCTAGGGCGCTTGGCACATGATTTGAAATACCTCGGTGAAAAGTAAAGGAACTAGGTATGGAATTTATTTATTTTTGGAAAGAAAGACATTGAATGAGGAAGGGAGACTAGAAAGCTTGAGTGGGGGAGAAGTGGGAACCAGAGAGAGCATGGAGGAAGCTAGAACCTAAGATCAGGGAAGGATATGGAATAGAAGACAGAATTAGGAGAAAGAGAAAGCGGCATGATGCATGTCGCGGGCAAATCGCCCAAGTCGTCGCTCAAGTTACTGTAGGAGGAGAAAGTTTTGGTACTATCAGTTCACTGCTCTTTTTTTTTTTGAGCGAGGTTATCAGTTCACTGCTGCTACTATTGTCTTGGACAGAACCTTGAGGCCTGGCAAAAAGAAAAAAACTGGAATGGCAAAAGGCCGCAGGCTCCACTTGCTGACTGTCTCACTTTAGGCGGCGATGCTGCCGAATCATGGGCCGACGAATCAGCTCATGCTCAATCGCATAGCCTTTTTTTCTTGTTGACGGATGATTAAATTTAGCAGAAAAAAACAGCGACACCACCTCAAAAAAGGGGGGAAAACAGCGATAAAAACCAATTTGGAGATGCGAGGAATCAAACCCCGTGCCTCTATTCCGCATTGATGAGCATTCTACCAATTGAGCTACATCCCCTTTCACATGCATTGCATTAATTCAAGCCAATAATATTAATTAACTGACTGCAATCAAGAAAAATATTTGTCATAAATATATATCCCAAGAAAAACGTGAGTTTGTTTTCATGCAGGCGTGAAAGCTATACATACACCATGCCGTTGAGCAGGCTGTACTTAAACTAGTTTCTTCCTGTAACAAACAAAACAGTCAGCCAGACATGAGGACACATGGCTAGTTCACCCAGCGTAGGGCAGAAACCAAGTCAATTTGTGTGCTCGCTACTATCGATCACACAAGATCATTTAAATTGTGAACTGATCACACAAGATCAGGTTGGGTACAAAGCTCCCATAAAAAAGAGTTCGGTACAAAGCTCCCATAAAAAAAGATTGGGTACAAAGCAAACGATGACATCCCTTAAATTAACGCTGGAGCTTGTCCTATCTATCCAATTATCCATCCTTGAGCATCCAACTTCCAGCCAAGTTGACGATTCAATCAGCAGTCAATGCAGCGTCACGTAGTGTTCTTTCTTGCCGGCTAATTTTTGCAGGAAAAGGAGAAGTGATAAATAAAAAACAAAATGGAGATGCGAGGTATCGATCCCCCATGCAGGCGTGAAAGCTATACATACACCATGCCGTTGAGCAGGCTGTACTTAAACTAGTTTCTTCCTGTAACAAACAAAACAGTCAGCCAGACATGAGGACACATGGCTAGTTCACCCAGCGTAGGGCAGAAACCAAGTCAATTTGTGTGCTCGCTACTATCGATCACACAAGATCATTTAAATTGTGAACTGATCACACAAGATCAGGTTGGGTACAAAGCTCCCATAAAAAAGAGTTCGGTACAAAGCTCCCATAAAAAAAGATTGGGTACAAAGCAAACGATGACATCCCTTAAATTAACGCTGGAGCTTGTCCTATCTATCCAATTATCCATCCTTGAGCATCCAACTTCCAGCCAAGTTGACGATTCAATCAGCAGTCAATGCAGCGTCACGTAGTGTTCTTTCTTGCCGGCTAATTTTTGCAGGAAAAGGAGAAGTGATAAATAAAAAACAAAATGGAGATGCGAGGTATCGATCCCCCTGCCTCTATCAAACATAGATTAGGGCTCTACCAATTGAGCTACATCCCCATTAATATGGATTGCACTAATTTTTGGTTTTAATATTTATTAATTAATTACTTGTGATCAAGAAAAATATTTCTATATAGGTCCAGCAATTTTTTGTTTTAATTCAGTTGATTAGATAAACAAATGTGACATTCTTAAGTAAAACTCCTACTCTGCGCTGGCCTTTTATCCTTCTTATCTGTCTTACCCATGCTCCTTTCAGGCTTGCTAAATCTGGTTTGTATGTGTTGGTACAATTGAGTTCCCCGAGAGTTTTGAAGATTGTTGGATCAAAACAGTGATGGACTAATGTGTTTGCTAGTACACACAGAGATATTAGTGACGGTGCAGAAATCCTTCAGTACCCTCGGTAGAGTTACTAGCATGGCTAGAAGTCTTAGATCGAAGGTCACACTGTGGTTTTACTCAGGTTCGGGCCTCCGATGATGAGTAATGCCCTAGATCCTTGTTGTTGTTGTCATTCATGGAGGGTATACCTCGTGCGAGGGACTACAAGGAATTGTGTGAAGTTCTAATGAGTGCACTCTAGCTTCCCTTATATACATGGTGGAGACTAGGGTATATACCTTTCGTCGGGCTCCTTCCTGTCGTCGGGTACTCGTTGGACCTTCTAGACCCTTAGGCAGGCCTGGGCCTAAATTTATCTTAGGCCCCGATTCAATTTTTGGATTTTATTATCCGGCTGTAAACATATACACATGTACTTTACCGATCTCCAGCAAAATCAGGGTATCTGGAAACAGGTGCAGGGTGGGCTCATGGTGGAGAAAAGGATGACGGAAATGAAGATGGCGCTGGCGCCTCGCCCCACGTAGTCCATGTCGATGGTGCCTTTTGTCCATCCCCTACTCCCCTTGGCTCCGGTGGCCCGAGCAGACAAGCACGCTCCCCTAGGTCGATGATGCGGATACCGAGCAACAAACGATGGATCGAGTGTTGTATCGGATACCGGCGTGTGACTGTGGTGATTTGGAAAGTAAGTGTAATTATTACAACAAAAAAAGACAACCCAGCCACATAATCAAGGGTCACCCAGTTTTTGTAGGACGGGTTTTTTGTACTGATGTATTCTTTTTGTTCTGCAAGAAAACTTCTAATCTATTCATCTTCTATTATGGTAGTACAACGGACATTAGAAATAACTAGCAAAAGGGCCCGTGTGTTGCAACGGGAGAGAAAAAACCATAACCTTCAACGGCCATGACTACATTTTGCCGCATCACCGAAATACACTATGACCCTCAATTTCATGAAATCATGAACAATTTTCGAAATCATGAACATTTTTTAAAACTCGTGCACATATCTGAAATCGTGACTTCTAATTTTTTGAACATTTTCTAAAATCAAGAATTTTTTTGAATTCATGAACGTTTTATACTATTTGCAAACACTATTTTTAAATTCTGAACATTCTTTCAAACAATATTCTTGAATTGGCGAACAATGTAGAATCGACGAATATTTTATTGGAAATTGGTGGAACAATTTGTGAAATTCACGGACATTTTTTAATTTACCAAACATTTTTTGATTTAATGAACAGTTTTTGAAATGCATGATTATTCTTTGAATCAACGAATATTTTATAATAAATAAATTAGCGGAATTTTTAGGATATTTTTCCATTTTTAAGATTGTTTTGAATTAACGGAATTTTCTTCAATTTCATTAACATTTTTTAATACGCAAACTTTCTAAAAAAATCATGATTTTTTTATTTTCTGAATAATTGTTTTTAAAATTGCGAATATTTTTTAAGTCCTCTTCATGAGTCATTGACCGGTGCCAAAGACGGGCTTCTCCATTTCAGCATGATACATCGCCTGCCTATGATTCCACCCTTGTTTTATTTTTGATCTGTTAACCAATAAATTCCATACTTCCACTAACTTCCATATTTATAATGTTCTTCCTTTTGCATCTTCATTTCAATGTCGTTAAATAAGTTGCACCAAATTAAAAACTATGAACATTTTCAAAAATCATTTAAGCCATCCTTATATTTTATGCAATTGCATTTCCAAATTCCTTTTGAGCCACTCCAAAAATCCCATGCCTTTTTCTACTTCAAGTTTAGTCCCCAAACTTTGCCAATAATTCTTTTATCACTTTACCAAGCTCAACAAAATTATCATAAATTTTGGACATGTCTAAAACCTATTCCTAGTTCAAGCACATTTGAATTAAATTCAAATTGGTTTGAATTTAAACCTTGCATTGCCCACTTCTAATTTTCTTGGAACAAGCACATTTTTTCGAGTCCAGGAAAATAACAACTTGCCAAAACACCATTCCTATCCCTCTATCCTTTTTACTCTGTCTCCATTTATGTTTAGTAAGTAGAAAAGGAGGCGAATTGGGAGATAGGGAGAGAGTGAAAGACCAGCCTAGCAACTAACCCAGCCAGCCCATTTGGCCCAAGGCCCGGCCCAGTCGCACCTTAACCTAACCTAGCTCGATCGAACCCCTTGCTCCTCTATCCCAATCGATCCTTCCCCCACCTTGCACCGTCAGGGGAGGCGCCCACTACTAGGGAAAAGCCTAGCAGCAGCGCGGGTTTTAGGCCTATCAATAGTGCGGGCAGGAGCGCTACTGATAAGGCGCTACAACTAATGCTTAGCAATAGCGTGCCTAGATCCACGCTACTGCTAAATTGACTTAGTAGTAGCGCTTCTTCAGAACAACGCTACTGGTAATTAGTAGTAGCGCTTCTCCTTTCCCGCGCTACTACTATTATTTAGTTTTTTTTTATTTCATGTTGTATTCATACACCTTTACACAAGTTTTCATACAACAGGAATTTAGAGATTGTTTTTACATCATAATGAGTTATTACATCACGGGGTGAAAGAACCGTGGACTAGTTTCAAGTGGATGTCCATCCACTTGAAACTAATCCACGGTTCTTTCACCCAATGATATAATAATATCATCATCATCATCATCATATCATTAACAACTTATCATCATAATACATCATTGTCATATAACACCTCCTCAAGATCATCGTTTTCATCAATGACATCACATAGCAAATTGGTCACTAGTCGTAATCACAAGTACTCCTCATTATCAACTCTAACACATTACCACATAATAAACATATTGTACCTCATAGGACCTATTACATTCGATTAAGACCTACTACATTTTCTAAGGTAAAATAGCAAAAAACAAGATAGCCCCTGACTCTCCATTATGGAGAATGGAGATTAGCCTGTCTCCAATTCTTGTCTTTCGCTGAATGTTACTTCAAAGAACCTCCTTGCGAATGTCCATACATTTCTTCCATTCTTTGATGAACATGTGTTCACGGGTTTTAGAAATCCGATATGCACAGGTGAGCTCCGTAGATTTACCTGGCAGTATGTTCAGAACTGAGAGGCGACCATGCAGAGACATCAGATGAGGCACACAATCCATCGGGCGTTTCTATTGAAAAACATAATAATAACTTTGTAGTTAGCAATGATGTACTAGTTTTAGAAGTATGCAAATGATGCACGGATGTCATAATAGTAAAAAATCTTACCGGGTTTCTCCAGAGAAGTTACCGTGGTTCAACACATGCACTAGTGGCACGTATTCACCATAATTTGGAGGAGTTCGATAATAGTTATTGTAATTCTCAAGAAGAGTACAAAATGCGATCAGATGATTTTTCTCCTTATACGTTAATTCGGTGCCATCGGTGTAGTGGGTTTTATCTACCATCTTTCGCACAGTCTTTGAAGAATCAAAATAAGCTGTCAATGGAAATAAGCTATCAACTATTTTGAAATAAACAATATAAATTAGTTAATAACTATGTTTGAGAAAATCACATAGCGGTACAATCGGAAGCGTATCAACAAGGACCCAAATGTCCATATTGTCTTGCTCGATGTCAGGATTACCAAGATCCATGGTGACAATCATACCCTCATAAAAACCATACATTTTGCAAAGTGCTTCCTAATTTTGTCAACCAAAATGGGTTACGCTCTGAGCATTGCACAGATTTACTTCAAAATCCATATCATGATGGGTCCTTAGGTGTATTTTATTTGTTTCGAAATTTTCATGGTCTTCAAAACCCATCCTCTCCAAGACATAGCGTCTTGCATGGCATGGGATAAGCTAGTAGAATTGTAAAATATGAAAATTAGATGTTGAAATAGTTGAAGTCATGCTTAATTACGAAAAAAACACTTGTCGTTGTTGCGTACCGTTTCACAATCGAAGGTCTCCTCGAGCTTAATGCTGAAGCGCCGATCTTCGTCCAGCTCAACGAACATGTCGCACATACCTCGATCATCGTGGCACCAGCTACACTCCCCCAGGAGACTGTCGTCGTCCGAGTACGACATTTCCTACGTTCATAATTCAAAGATTAAACTTGTACATATTCTAGCTCAAGTCATGCCAGAATTCACGAAAAAATCCGGCATGACCTTTGCTAAAAAAGGACATATCGAGCGCCTGAAATTTGCCAGAACAGAAACTAATCAACACTCCGGCAAAACATAGGCCACTCGGAGATGTAAACTGAACATGAACGGCCACTTGGGCAACCGCATATCCTATTTGAGCAACAACACAAGATATACAAGGATATTTGGCTGGTCTCACCTCGATGTCGGAGGGGGTCGGTGACTGGGACGACGGCGGGGATGTCGGAGGGGGTCGGTGACGGGGACGACGCTGGTCACCTGAAACCATATAAGTTATCACTAATACATCCCGAATAATTGCTTAAACTAAAAAATAACAACAAATATGACATGTTCAACTAGTTTTATTAATTCAACTAGTTCTTACTAAATATAAACTTACTATAAATACAAAAAAACTAGTTCTTTCTAAAAATAAAGTAGTTCAACTAGTTATATTAATTATCTTACTAAAAATACATTAGTTCTATTAATTCAAGTAGTTCAACTAGTTTATTAATTTACTTACTAAACTAGTTCAACTACAACTAAAGTAGTTCAACTACAACTACTATTAATCATACTGCCCTAGTTAACTAGTACCATCACTACTAGTAATTAACATCTACACTACTAAAAATCTAGTACTAACTAAGCAACATCTAGTACTAGCTATGAACCCTAAATTAACATCTACAACTACTAAATCTAGTACTAACTAGTGGCAGGGGGTGGGGGCGACGGAGAGGTAGCTAGGGGCGGCGAGGTCGAGGGCGGTGGGAGGAGGGCTGCCGGCGGAGGAGGGAGGAGGGGCGGCCGCAGGCGGAGGGAGGAGGGCGGCGGCGGAGGAGGGAGGGGCGGCCGCAGGCGGAGGGAGGATGTTCGAGGAGGAGGGAGGAGGGACGGAAGGAGGGGAGTACCTCGGCGGCGGACGGACGAAGGCGGCGGCGGCGGCGACGCACGACGACGGTTAGGGGGCGAGAGTGAGAGTGTGAGTGAGGGCCGGTCGTGCGCGTGGGGATAAGGTAGGGATAGTTGTAGCGCGTTTGCCAAAACGCGCTACAGCTAATCTGAATAGCAGTAGCGCTTTGCATATAAACCGCTACTTCTAAGTGTAACTATACAAAAAATACGTCAATGCAAAAATACATTGGCCATCAATGATCTTTTTGTGTACAATCTGAATTGTCAATATGAGTCCTCTCTGGTCTCTCCGGTAGGAACCGGAGAGGACTCATATTGCGGCCACAAATTTTACACATAGAGTTCAGTGAAGACCAACTGGTTGTAGTAGTTTCAGAAATAATATATTTAAGATGGTAAACACCCTGTTCACGGAGCTAGGTGGGACTAAACTTGTGGGATGATCTTAGCAGTAGCGGTTTTCCTAGAAGCGCGCTGCTGCTAACTTCTATAGCAGTAGCACTGTTCAGTATAGTGCGCTACTGCTATAACTAGCGGGGGGCGAGGTCATGGCAATTATAGCAGTAGCGTGGTTTGTGGTGGACGCACTACTGCTATTTTCCTCTCAACAGCGCATTTCGATAACACGCGCTGCTGCTATATAGCAGTAGCGTGGTATTTTGAGGAGCGCTGCTGGTAAGATTCTGTGTATAGGCTTTTCCCTAGTAGTGGCCGCAGAAGCGCGCCCGATGCCCGACACCCGCCGGCTCCGCCCAACGCCGGCGAGGCTGCCTCGCCGTCGGCCTCGCTCTTCCTTACCTCGCCTCTATGCTCCTCCTCTCCTGCTGCATCGTGCCACCCTGCTCGAGCCGCTCTACCTCCGTCCCCATGACGCATGTGGCCACCAATGCCACGACGGCACCCTGCACTGCACCGCCGCACCTTCTGCTCGCGCTGCTGCTGCAGCAGGCTGCCGTCTCGTCTGAACTGCATCACCCCTCCTTTCTTTCTTCTTCTCTCCCTCACCTCCATGTCTCCTTTCTGCCCCGGAGTCGTGGATGCCATGGATCTGCCCAGGAATCCATGCTCCGGCCTTCCTCGTCGCCACCGGTGACCAGTGCCTCGCCGCCCGCCTCTGGATCCGCCTTCCCAACCCCAGTCGCGCATAGATCACTCCCTACAAGCTCCAGCCCCTGCAGCAGTTCTCCATCGTGGGTTGAACACTCGAGAAATGCAGGGTCTTTTTTTGTAAACATGAAACATTTTTAGTCACTTAAGCAGGGACTGCGGGTTGATTTCAAAGAAACAGAGGGGCTCTTTTGCAAAAACACTAATGACGGGAGAAAAAAAATTCATAATTTCCAATGGTCAGGATCACATTTCACTGCATCACCGAGATACAATATCTCTCTCAATTTCTCGAACTCATGAACATTTTGAAATTATGAACAATTTGTTAAACTCATGCACATATTTGAAATCGCAAACAACATACTATTAGAAATTTCTGAACATTTTCTACAACCAAGAACATTTTTTTAATTTATGAATATTTTTTGCTATTTACAAACATTTTTTAAAAATTGTGAACATTTTTAAGCAATTTCCTGAAATGGCAAACATTCTATAGTTGATGAACTTTTTTTTAGAAATTGGGTGGAATAGTTATTGAATTTGACGAACTTTTTTTGATTTAACGAACATTTTTGGAAATCCCCGTGCGTTGCAACGGAAAAAAACTATCAAGTTATACATGTCTGATAGATATAAAAAAGTATGAATCAAATTCACAAAGTATATACAAATGATGTCATGATGAGATAAGACACTTTTAAAATGTAATTTCAAAAAAGAACAATATGATGCTCATCAAGACTTGATTTTTTAAGGCGTCACAACAAAATATTTTGTGGCTGAGCAAACTGCATTGACGGACCCTGCCTGAGCTATACTGATAAATAAAGTGTCTCGCCTTGACTTAGGTAGCGGTGTTTACCATAACCACTATTGTGATACAAGAATAAGCATAACTGTGTATGGAAGCAAAATAGACATTTAGTCATTTTAATATAGCTTACAAAAACAAACCCTTAGAAAGTTATGTCAATTTTGTTGGGTTCAGCGTTGTACAAAACACGGAAACCCTTTTTTACCGAATGCGAAGGACTAAATAAAATCATAAAACGAGCTATATAGATCTCCTAATAAAACCTTTATGGAAGCTACAATTAGTTTTGTTCATTATTTACGGATGTGTTTTAATTTTTGTGAACATTTTCTAAAAGCTGATAACATGTTTTTTAAATTCCTGGATATGCTTTGAATATCGGCTCATTTTAAAAAATCATGAACATTTTTTATTTCATGAAAATTCATTTGAAATCGTAATTTGTTTATTATATGTGAGCAATTTTTTAAATCATAAACATTTTATGATTTTTCAAATATTTTTTAAATTCATAAATAGTTTACCATTTTCCTACTTTTTTTCAGAACTCACAACTGTTTGCTATTTTGGAAATCCGAAATTAATTTTGAGAGAAAAAACCAAAACAGAAATAAAAAAGTAAAAAGAAATAAAAAATTGGGGGCGCCATGAATCCGAAATTTATTTTTAGAGAAAAGAAAACAAAACAGAAATAAAAAAAGAAATAGAAAACAGGGGGCGCCACGACCTACACATGGGCTGGCCCATTATTGTGCTTAAGATGGGTAAAAAGAAAGAGAAAAAGCGTGAGAACCAGGGATCGCGCTACTCATGCATTGCTGCTATTATATCGTATCCATTTTTAATAACAGAACCCGGGAGCGATATTTGAAATTAAAAACGAATCGTTTTGCCACTTACGGGTGACATTGGTGGATAATTATTGCCAACTTCGAGGTTAGTTTTTATGACGTACGGGCAGAAACCCAATTCTCTTTATTATTATTAGGTAAAGACTAGCAAAAGGGCCCGTGTGTTGCAACGGGAGAAAAAAATTCATAATTTTCAATGGTCATGATCACATTTCGCTGCATCACCGAGATACAATATCTCTCTCAAATTCTCGAAATCATGAACATTTTGAAATTATGAACAATTTGTTAAACTCATGCACATATTTGAAATCGCAAACAACATACTATTACAAAATTCTAAACATTTTCTACAATCAAGAACATTTCTTAAATTTATGAATATTTTTTGCTTTTTACAAACATTTTTTAAAAATTGTGAACATTTTTAAGCAATTTTTCTGAACTGGCAAACATTCTATAATCGATGAACTTTTTTAGAAATTGGGTGGAATAGTTATTGAATTTCACGAACTTTTTTTGATTTAACGAACATTTTTGGAAATGCCCGTGCGTTGCAACGGAAAAAAAACTATCAAGTTATAAATGTGTGGTAGATATAAAAAAGTGTGAATCAAATTCACAAAGTATATACAAATGATGTCATGATGAGATAAGACACTTTTAAAATGTAATTTCAAAAACGAACAATATGATGCTCATCAAGACTTGATTTTTCAAGGCGTCACAACAAAATATTTTCTGGCTGAGCAAACTGCAATGACGGACCCTGCCTGAGCTATACAGATAAATAAAGTGTCTCGCCTGGACTTAGCGTTGCGGTGTTTACCATAACCACTATTGTGATATGAGAATAAGCTTAACTGTGTAGGGAAGCAAAATAGACATTTAGTCATTTTAATATAGCTTACAAAAACAAACCCTTAGAAAGTTATGTCAGTTTTGTTGGGTTCAGCATTGTACAAAACACGGAAACCCTTTTTTACCCAACGCGAAGGACTAAATAAATCATAAAACGAGCTATATAGATCTCCTAATAAAACATTTATGGAAGCTACAATTAGTTTTATTCATTATTTACGGATGTGTTTTGATTTTTGTGAACATTTTCTAAAAGCTGATGGACATGTTTTTTAAATTCCTAAATATGCTTTGAATATTGGCTCATTTAAAAAAATCATGAAGATTTTTTATTTCATGAAAATTCATTTGAAATCGTGATTTGTTTATAATATGTGAGCAATTTTTTAAGTCATGAACATTTTATGATTTTTCGAATATTTTTTAAATTCACAAACAGCTTACCATTTTCCTACTTTTTTTCAAAACTCGCAACTGTTTGATATTTTGGAAATCCGAAATTAATTTTGAGATAAAAAACCAAAATAGAAATAAAAAAGTAAAAAGAAATAAAAAATAGGGGGCGCCACGAATCCAAAATTAGTTTTTAGAGAAAAGAATAAAATAAAAATAAAATAAAGATATAGAAAACAGGGGGCGCCACGACCCGCACATGGGCTGGCCCATTACTGCGCTTAAGATGGGTAAAAAGAAAGAGAAAAACCATGAGAACAAAATTAGGTAAAGACTAGCAAAAGGGCCCGTGTGTTGCAACGGGAGAAAAAAATTCATAATTTTCAATGGTCATGATCACATTTCGCTGCATCACCGTGATACAATATCTCTCTCAATTTCTCAAAATCATGAACATTTTGAAATTATGAACAATTTGTTAAACTCATGCACATATTTGAAATCGCAAACAACATACTATTACAAAATTCTGAACATTTTCTACAATCAAGAACATTTCTTAAATTTATGAATATTTTTTGCTTTTTACAAACATTTTTTAAAAATTGTGAACATTTTTAAGCAATTTTTCTGAACTGGCAAACATTCTATAATCGATGAACTTTTTTAGAAATTGGGTGGAATAGTTATTGAATTTCACGAACTTTTTTTGATTTAACGAACATTTTTGGAAATGCCCGTGCGTTGCAACGGAAAAAAACTATCAAGTTATAAATGTGTGGTAGATATAAAAAAGTATGAATCAAATTCACAAAGTATATACAAATGATGTCATGATGAGATAAGACACTTTTAAAATGTAATTTCAAAAACGAACAATATGATGCTCATCAAGACTTGATTTTTCAAGGCGTCACAACAAAATATTTTTTGGTTGAGCAAACTGCAATGACGGACCCTGCCTGAGCTATACTGATAAATAAAGTGTCTCGCCTGGGCTTAGCGTAGCGGTGTTTACCATAACCACTATTGTGATATGAGAATAAGCATAACTGTGTAGGGAAGCAAAATAGACATTTAGTCATTTTAATATAGCTTACAAAAACAAACTCTTAGAAAGTTATGTCAATTTTGTTGGGTTCAGCGTTGTACAAAACACGGAAACCCTTTTTTACCCAACGCGAAGGACTAAATAAAATCATAAAACGAGCTATATAGATCTCCTAATAAAACATTTATGGAAGCTACAATTAGTTTTATTCATTATTTATGGATGTGTTTTAATTTTTGTGAACATTTTCTAAAAGCTGATGGACATGTTTTTTAAATTCCTAAATATGCTTTGAATATTGGCTCATTTAAAAAAATCATGAAGATTTTTTATTTCATGAAAATTCATTTGAAATCATGATTTGTTTATAATATGTGAGCAATTTTTGAAGTCATGAACATTTTATGATTTTTTGAATATTTTTTAAATTCACAAACAGCTTACCATTTTCCTACTTTTTTTCAAAACTCGCAACTGTTTGATATTTTGGAAATCCGAAATTAATTTTGAGATAAAAAAACCAAAATAGAAATAAAAAAGTAAAAATAAATAAAAAATAGGGGGCGCCACGAATCCAAAATTAGTTTTTAGAGAAAAGAATAAAATAAAAATAAAATAAAGATATAGAAAACAGGGGGCGCCACGACCCGCAGATGGGCTGGCCCATTACTGCGCTTAAGATGGGTAAAAAGAAAGAGAAAAACCATGAGAACGAGGGATCGAACCCTATAATCCTGTGTGGAGCGTCGTAGACTCTGCCATCGCGCTACTAATGCATTCGTGATATTATATCGTATCCCACTCTTAATAATAGAACCCGGGAGCGATATTTGAAATTTAAAACGAATTGTTTTTGCCACTTACGGGTGGCATTGGTGGGTAATTATTGCCAACTTCGAGGGTTGTTTTTATGACGTACGGGCAGAAACCCAATTTTCTTTATTATTATATATTAAGGTAAAGATAAAAATTACATCCAGATTTGTAGACCACATAGCGATGACTACAACCATTGAAGCGAGCTGAAGCCGTGCCGCTGTCAATGTCCCTCCCTCTCCGGAGCTGGGCAAAATTTGTTGTAGTAGACAATTAGAAAGTCGTCATGCAAAGGCCCCATTGGACGAACGCAACAGAACAACAACCGTCGTCGATGAAGAGTAATGTAGATCAAAATGACCAATCTAAAAACACTCGAACGTAGACAAATGACGACCATATCGAACAAATCCACCAAAAACAGATCCGTCGGTGACATATCTTCACACGCCCACCGACGATGCTAGATGCACCACTGAAACAGGTGCTAGGTGGGGAGAATCTTATTTCATCTTCAGGGAGCTGCCACCATCTCGCCTTCCTATGTAGGACACAAAGTATAACAAAACTCAAAGAAATATGTAAAAACAGAGCCCTCCCACTGGCAAGGGCCGGGATCCACTCCGCTCCCATGGCCCTAAGGCCACCGGAAGGTGAGGCGGACCGGCGGCGATGCCGACGGGAGGTAGAGAAACCCTTGTACAGGTGTATTTGACTGAAATACGTCAATCCAATTGGGGCCTTAGGGTTCACATTACAACTCTCAAGTTATTCTGGCTCAAGTTTCACAACCATCCATAATACAACTTTGAGATGGATTGAGGACGAGTCGTGGCTGGATGGTTGGGGTTGGCAGTGGCCATCGAACCCACCAAAGATCGATCCCTTGGATGGATGTAGGTGTCTCATCCGGGGTATTTTTTCCTTGCAGGTATATCACGTGTCTACGGGCCATAAGGATAATGACGTATCTATTTCTCACGGAGTCGAATGGCTTCGAAAATTTCCCTAGACGCGTCGCAGGTGTATGTTGCAGATCTTGATGGACACATAGCAGGTGGGTGTGTGGTGTGTGTGTTGTGCTGCTGTACTAGTCTATGACACTTTTTTCTGGAAAAGGGGGAGATCCCCCGCCTCTGCATCAAGGCGATGCATATGGCGACATTTATTAATAAACAAATAAGTTCAACATAAGTCTTGAAGTCTCAAAATGAACGGACCAAAAAAAGCTCACAAGGAGCAAAAGGGTAAAAGTAAAGCCACAACCGGCGGGCAAACGAGAGATAGGAAAACTAATTGCCTTTCCTATTACATGACTGCCATCCAAACCGGTTGAAAATAGTCCGAGTTACCATCTCCCATCGGATAGATCCAGTAACCAAATGCTTCCTGGCCTCCGTCGGAGTGAGTAGCGACCACATACGGATTAACACAGTGGCTTGGAAGATAACCTGCAAAAAAAGAGTATTCGTTGTTCTGTTAAAAACTAAATCATTTCTGCAGTTCCAGACTGCTCATAGTAAAGCACATACTCCTACACGAATGTGTCTCGCTATTTCGGAATCTATCCCGTCAAGCCACGTCCCAAATAACGTGTTGATATTTTTTGGAGGAGTAATATTAAAAGCTATATGGACAGTCTGTCATAAAATTTTAGCCATCGGACAGTCCAGAAAGAGGTGTTTGATGAATTCATCCCTGTCAAAAAACTACATCTTCTAGAACCAATCCAGTTGCATTTTTTTAAGTTGTCCTTAGTTAAAATGACTTGTTTGTGTACAAATCACATAAACACTTTAACTCTCAAAGGTACTTTGACATTTCAAACATGTTTCGAACTAGGAATAGAGCTAGAGTTGATATATAACATCCAGATACATTGATCTAACCGTAAACTCTCCATTCCTAGTTAGCTTCCAGCACAACTGGTCTTGTTGTTGAGAAAGCTGCACATCCATCAGTCATCTCACAAGATGGAGCCAAGCTTCCCAACGGATTCCGGCTAGTGTTCTCCTGAAGTGGATATTAAGAGGAGTGAACTGAAGTATTGTTGTAACGAAAGCGTCTCTTCATTGAACAATGTTATAAAGGGAAGGATATTGAAGCGCGAGGGGTGTTTCCCCTAGCCATGTATCCTCCCAGAATCTCGTAGAGGTATCATTTTCGACTATAAACTTTTTCCTGTTGAAAGAGACTGATTTAACTCTCATCAGTCCTTTCCAAAAAGGCGAGTCCATCGGCCTCACTGTCACCTGGGACAAAGTTTTGGAATGAAGGTACTTATTACGCAGAATCTGCGCCCACGTGGCCTCCTTCTCTACAGATAGCTTATACATCCACTTACTGAGAAGACATATGTTCTTAGCCTAAAGATTTTCGATACCTAGACCCCCTTGGTCTTTCGGTCGAAAAATAATATCCCATTTAGCGAGTCTATACTTTCTCTTCATGTCATCACTCTGCTAGAAGAAGCGGGATCGACAGAAGTCCAGTCTTTTCCGAACTCCAACCGGTACCTCGAAAAAAGACAAGAGAAACCTAGGCATGCTCGCGAGTACCGAATTAATGAGAATTAATCGGCCCCCATATGACATCAGCTTGCCCTTCCAGCAACTCAGTTTCTTTTCAAATCGATCCTCTATACACTTCCATTATCTATTTGTTAGCTTACGATGGTGAATTGGTATACCCAAATACGTGAAAGGTAAAGCCCCCAGTTCACACACAAACAATTGTTTGTACGCCTCTCGTTCCTCATTGGCTCTTCCGAAGTAGAACAATTCGCTTTTGTGAAAGTTAATCTTTAACCCGGTCAATTGTTCGAATAAGCATAACACCAGCTTCATGTTTCTTGCTTTTGCCAAGTCATGCTCCATGAAGATGATAGTATCATTTGCGTACTATAGGATAGACACACCTCCATCAATTAGATGAGGTACCAGGCCACCTACTTGACCAACGTCCTTTGCCCTTCCTATTAGAATTGTCAACATGTCGACTACTATGTTGAACAGAATAGGTGACATTGGATCTCCTTATCTCAGGCCCTTATGCTTTTGGAAGTAGTGACCTATGTCGTCATTCACTTTAATTCCAACACTTCCTTTTTGCGTGAAAGATTCTACCTGGTGTCTCCAGGCCTGATCAAAACCTTTCATACGCAAGGCCTGTTGCAGAAATGGCCATTTGACTTTATCGTACGCTTTTTTGAAATCCACTTTGAAAACAACCCCGTCTATTTTTCGTATGGATTTCATGGAGCATTTCATGAAGGACCACAACCCCTTCTAGGATGTTTCTGTCCGGCATGAAAGCAGTTTGGGATGGCTGCACCACAGAGTGCGCAATCTGCGTGAGTCTATTAGTCCCAACCATCATAATTTTTTTGAAACTTATGTTAAGAAGACAGATAGGCCTGAACTGCTCAATTCTCACAGCCTCTGTTTTCTTCGGAAGCAAAGTTATTGTTCCAAAATTCAGATGAAACAACTGAAGTTGTCCAGAAAATAGATCATGGAACATCGGTATCACATCCCCTTTAATTATGTGCCAGCATTTTTTATAGAACTCCACCAGAAATCCATCTGGCACCGGAGAAACTCATCGTCTGCGGATTTATTCCTCACAATTTTTTGGATCAAGTCATCTATCATTATCTGACCATTTTTTTTTGAAAACGTACTGAATAGGAATTTTCTTTATTAATGTTTTTCCTTCTGTCGTGAGAATTCAAAAAACATCCTCACCTTCATTCTTAAACCCAAATATTGAAAACACGTCATCCGGTCTAAGTGAAATAATACCTTTACTACCAGATTCTTCTTGTATCATGATTTTTGTTGTTGTTTGTGTTATAACCTAGAATCATAAAATTCAGCAAAAAATCTCTCATTTGAATTCATGGAATGATCAACATCTCTTGCAAGTTTGTCTCGTAGAACCTAAATCGCCGAGCGGTTGTTAATTTCTCCGACTGGACCCCGGCCCGATAACACCCCACCCAGCGCACGACGACCACCGCCCCAACCTAATAATCGTTTAGTCCCACATTGCTTTTGGTCTCGCTAATTTACCTGTTTATATACCTTCCTCTACGTACAATGTTGAGTCCCTTAGCGTGGCGGTCTTACCTGAGCAGGCTATTGAAAGTCATGAAACGACACCATTTTTTTTCACATCCTACAGTGTGACACACAAACACGCATGCAAAATTTCGATGCGTTTCGACACTCAGTGCATTTACTATGATTTTCTCCGTTAAAATACGGAAAAACGATCTCCCGACGTGACGCAACATGCGTTCGTACTACGATTCCGTTGATTTCTGCCATGGGGGCCGGTGGGGGTCACTCACACGCGCATGCAAAAGTTGGGTGCGGTATGCCCATGCGCACATGTACTAGTGCAAACCCGAGGTATAGGTTAGGGGGGAAGGGGCACCCGCGAGGTTTTCTCTTTCGCAAAGTCATGACACGACACCATCTTTTTTTCACATGCTACAGTGTGACACAAACACGCATGCAAAATTTCGGTGCGTTTCAACACTCGGTGCATTTACTATGATTTTCTCCGTGAAAATACGGAAAAACAGTCTCCCGACGTGATGCAACGTGCTTTCATACTCCGATTCTGTGGATTTTTGGCATGGGGGCCAGTGGGGGTCACTCATACGCGCCTGCAAAAGTTGAGTGTGGTACGTCCATGCGCACATGTACTTGCAGTGCAAACCCGAGGTATCGGTTAGGGGAGAAGGGGCACCCGCGAGGTGTTCTCTTTCGCAAAGTCATGAAACGACACCATCTTTTTTTCACATGCTACAGTGTGACACGCAAACACTCAAGCAAAATTTTGGTGCGTTTCGACACTCGGTGCATTTACTATGATTTTCTCCGTGAAAATATGGAAAAACGGTCTCCCAACGTGACGCAACGTGCGTTTATACTCTGATTCCGTGGATTTTTGGAGAGGGGGCCGGTGGGGTCACTCACACACGCATGCGAAACTTGGGTGCCGTATGTCCATGTGCACATGTACTTGCAGTGCAAACCCGAGGTATCGGTTAGGGGGGATGGGGCACCCGCGAGGTGTTCTCTTTTGCAAAGTCATGAATCGACACCATCTTTTTTTCACATGCTACAGTGTGACACGCAAACAGGCAAGTAAAATTTTGGTGCGTTTCGACACTAGGTGCATTTACTAGGATTTTCTCCGTAAAAATACGGAAAAAGGGTCCCAGACGTGACGCAACATGCGTTCGTACTCCAATTCCGTTGATTTTTGGCATGGGGGCCGGTGGGGGTCACTGACACGTGCATGCAAAAGCTGAGTGCGGTACGTCCATGTGCACATGTACTTGCAGTGCAAACCCGAGGTATCGGTTAGGGGGGAAGGGGCACCCGCGAGGTGTTCTCTTTTGCAAAGTCATGAAATGACACCATCTTTTTTTGACATGCTACAGTGTGACACGCAAACACGCAAGCAAAATTTCGGTGCGTTTCGAAACTCGGTGCATTTATTAGGATTTTCTCCGTGAAAATACGGAAAAAGGGTCCCAGACGTGACGCAACGTGCGTTCGTACTCCGATTCCGTTGATTTTTGGCGTGGGGGCCGGTGGGGGTCACTCACACGCGCATGCAAAAAATGAGTGTGTTTCGACATTAAATTCATTTAATACGAATTTCTACATGAAAAAATACAACAAATGCAACGACTTAATATTTAATTTTTCACCGCCGGCACGCGCGGCGCAAACGGGCGGGCCAGCTAGGTGAACCACGGCGGCCACTTAGTGCCGTTTGCGGCGCAGAAGGGCCCATGAAGCATAAGCCACGGCGGCCATCGCCCAACCTGCTAATCGTTTAGTCCCACATTTCTTGTGGACACGCATATTCACCTATTTAAATACTGTTATCTGCGCACAATGTTAATTCCTTTAATGTGGTGGTCTTACTTAAGTAGAATAACGTAAATGATGCTCTGGCACTCATAATCATGGAGTGTCACAACAATCATTTACATTAATCTTCTTAAGTAAATCCGTCCACATTACAGGATTTTTTTTGTGTTTTTTAAATTTTTGCAACTATACAAAAATAATAAAAAATATTGCATCATACGACGGGTATACTTACCCAGAAGGAATGATGTACGTGTTGCTTTGCTTGTTGATAAAGTTCAACAAGCAGAGCAACACCTACACCATCTGGATCCGTATACATGTAATATAAAGCAATAATAACTGAACATTAAAATATTATCAGACTTTTTAAACTAGTACATATGAGTCTCCACAATCAATGTGGTACTAAAATTCTTTATAAAAAAGGTTAGCCCTACAATGGCCACAAAAGGCGCCCGGGGAAGGCCCACGGCGACCGCTATAGTATGTTAGTTTATTGTGCAATGTGCTCTAAATTTGCGGCCAGATTAGATATGATAGCTATCCTATGTGATTTTTGTTACTTTTGTATTAACCTTTTACTTGTTTATAGTTTGGGCTGACAGACCTTGGATCGGAGTAGGCTAGTAGATCCGGTGAACCTACCTTCTACAGGTGCGGATGAGCTCGATCCAGCTCCGGCCATGGTGGTGTGGTGACGGCGGCGATGTGGACAGAGATGGCGGCGGTGGTGGAGCTTTCCGTCGGCCTAGCGCAACCCTAGATCGGATTGGTGTGTCGGTGGTGTTGTGGTGCACGGTCAACCTCATGATGCGTGCCCCGGCACCCCACCTCTTTATATTGCGCTGGCGACAGGGGCCCACCAACCATGGTTTGGTTGGGCGCCCTCGATCAGGGCGCGAGTCAGGGGCACGTTCGACCCGTTGGGTTCGAACGGGATAGAGATCAACCTAACATTCTCCCCCTTGATCTCAACTTTATTTTTAACCTTACACTTTCTAGTTTATTTGTTTCATCACATATTGGTATGTAGAGCATGTTTCATTGTCACAGCTTAACTGCCGATAGAATCATACAGCTACAACATACATTTTGTTCAGAAACAAATTCTGTTCCTTTTGGGCCTATCCCGGAATCATAAGGCTTTCCCTTAAATCCATGCCGCTAAGTGTTCTTTGAACACATTGGATGGTAAGCCTTTCGTTAGCGGATCCGCAAGCATATCTTTTGTTCTTATATGCTCGAGACTTATAGTTTGATCCTGGATTTTATCTTTCACAACATAATACCTTATCTCTATTGTTTTGGCAGCATTACTCGACTTGCTGTTGTGAGCGTAAAATACAACGGGCTGATTGTCGCAGTACATCTTTAGTGGTTTGTGAATCTACCACTTTCAAGTCGGGTATAAATATCTTTAGCCATATCGCCCGCCCCGTGGCTTCGAAGCATGCTATGAATTCTGCATACATCGTGGATGATGGAACTATCGATTGTTTGTAGCTTTTCCATGAAATAGCTCTCCCAGCGAGGGTGAATACGTATCCTGACGTGGATTTTCTATCATCTTTGTCCCCCACAAAATCTGCGTCTGAATACCCTTGTATCTCTAGGGAATCACGTGTCCTGTATATTAGCATGTAGTCCTTCGTGCCTTGCGCATAATGCAATGCTTTCTTTACCATCTTCAAGTGCTCTATGTCTGGATTCTCTTGATATCTACCGAGTACCCAGGTGATAAAGGCTAAGTCAGGGCGAGTGCACACTTGTGCATACTGTAAGCTGCCAACTGCCGAAGCATATGGTACTCCTTTCATTTGATCGATCTCGTACTGGTTCTTGGGACATTGGAATTTTCCAAAACTATCGCCCTTAACTATAGGAGCAGGTGTGGCTTTACTCGCATGCATATTATACTTTTTAAGAACCTTTTCTAAATACGCTTTCTACGATAGTCCTAAGACTCCATTGTTTCTATCTCGGTGAGTTTCTATGCCCAAAACATAGGATGCTTCACCAAGATCTGTTATGTCAAAATTCCAGGATAAGAACTTCTTCTTGTAGTAGACTAACATCACTGCTAGCAAGCAGAATGTCATCCACATACAACATTAGGAAAATATATTTCCCATTTTTAAACTTTGCATAAATGCAGTTATCCTCAATATTTTCTTTAAATCCAAATTTTTTAATCGTTTGATTAAACTTTAAATACCACTATATAGAGGCTTGCTTTAATCCATAGATGGATTTCTTTAGGCGGCATCCCATATTTTCCTTGCCTTCCATGATAAAACCCTTGGGTTGTTTCATGTAGACATTTTCCTTTAAATCTCCGTTGAGAAATGTCGTCTTTACATCCATTTGATGTAACTCTAAATCAAAATGAGCAACTAATGCCATTATGATTCTGAAGGAATCCTTACATGAGACCGGAGAAAATGTCTCATTGTAATCCCTCCCTTCTCTTTGTGTAAATCCTTTTGCCACGAGTCGTGCTTTATACTTTTCTACATTCCCTTTAGAGTCATATTTAATTTTGTAGATCCATTTGCAGCCTACTGTTTTGGCTCCTTTAGGAATTTCCTCTAAGTCCCAAACATCCTTGGAACTCATCGATTTTATCTCGTCTTCCATTGCCTTCATCCACTTCGATGAATGAGGGCTTCTCATGGCTTCTTCATATGAGGTGGGATCTTTTTCCATATTAACCATTTATGTGTTATAAACTTTAAAGTCAGTAGAAATAGCTGACTTTCTTTGTCTTGTAGACCTTCTAAGGGCCTCTGTTTCTGGCACATTATGTGCCTCAACTTCTGGCACTTCTTCTAAAATTTGGTGCTGCACCTCCCTTTCATGCTCAACAACGGGTGCAGTCGGCTCCTGACGGTCAGGTTTCGGGTCTACTCCCACAGTTGTCATGGGTGGAGTTGCAACTGGTAGTGAGAAAAATGGCTCCTGAATCATCGGATTAGGTGCATGCAGCCTCTTCTCCTCAAGATCAATTTTCTGAGCTACCAAGGTCCCCCTCATCATTTCGTCCTCTAAGAAGACTGCATGTCTCGTTTCTAGAAACTTTGTATATCTGTCTGGGCAGTAGAAACGAAAACCCTTTGATCTGTCTGGATAGCCAATGAAGTGGCAACTCACTGTTTTGGGATCTAACTTTGCAATGTATGGATTAAACATTTTTGCCTCAGCAGGGCACCCCCACGCCCTGAAGTGTTGTAGAGAGGGCACCCTTCCTGTCCATAGCTCGTACGGTGTTTTGGGCACCGACTTGCTTGGTACTCTACTGAGAATGTGAATGGCGTTTTTAAGCGCCTCCATCCATAATCCCAATGGAAAGTTGGAATAACTCATCATGCCGCGCACCATATCCATAAGTGTACGGTTGCGCCTTTCAGCTACTCCATTTTGCTGAAGCTCACCCGAAATTGAATACTGGGCTACTATGCCAGCCTCCTGCAAGAACTTTGCAAAAGGTCCAAGGACTTGGCCATATGGAGTGTGCCGACCGTAGTACTCTCCCCCACGGTCGGACCTGACTATCTTTATTCTTTTCTCATGCCAATTTTCAACTTCAGCTTTGAATATTTTAAATTTATCCAACGCTTCAAATCTTTCTTTGATTGGATAAATATATCCATAGCGAGAGTAATCATCTGTGAATGTTATGAACGAGTCATATCCATGCACACTTTTCACCGGAAATGGTCCACAAATGTCAGTGTGGATGATTTCTAGTGTGCCCGAGCTATGGATTGCACCTTTTTTGATTTGTTTTATATACTTTCCTTTAATGCAATCTATGCATTGTTCTAAGTCTGAGAATTCTAACGGAGGAAGAATTTCACTTTTGACTAATCTTTCTATTCTCCCCTTGGAAATATGGCCCAAGCGGCAATGCCACAATTTCGACGGCTCGAATGTTCTCTTTCTTTTCTTTTGTTCTTTATTCGACGCGAAAACATGTTCTTTCACATTGCATACAGAATAAAAAATTTCACGAAGTGATAACAAATAAAGCTCATCGTGTAGTAAAGCATCACCCACATAAGCATTATTTAACCATATGTCACACTTGCCATGTCCAAAATAACATTCATAATTATCTTTGTCCAAGCAAGAAACACTAATCAAGTTTCTATGACATGATAGAACAAATAAAACATCTGTAAGTATAAGATTGAATCCGTCAGCTAACTCCAACGAGATGTCACCGACAGCTTCAACTTCTGCTCCAATTCCGTTTGCCACTTCAATGCGTCTTTCGCTTCTTAGCATAGTCCGCGTCGAATGGAATCCCTGTAAAGAATTTGCAACATGAAAAGTTGCACCTTAATCAATCCACCAAGTGGATTTTGAAAACTGTGTATACAAGGATTTATTGACAAATGAAACTATATTGTTACCTCTTCTTGCCATGTCTGACTTCAGCCAAGCATGGCAGTCTTTCTTGTAATGCCCTTTCTTCTTGCAGTGGAGACAAGTGTCTTTGTCCACTAAGACATGTTGTTGCTGATGCTGATGCTGATAGGGAGCTTGTCCATACTTTGAAGGAGAACTTTTGTTGTTTTGATTGTAGTTCTTTTTCTTGTGATCCTTCACATAGTTGAGTGAACCATCATGTGCGGCTTTGAGTCTGTCCTCTTCTTGGACACACATTGCTATTATCTTTTCAATGTCCCATATTCCAGGTGACATATTATAGTTTACAACAAAAGTTTCAAACTCCTTTGGTAGTGAAGCCATGACCAGGTGGACTAGGAGCTTTGATTTGATCTCCAGATCCTTATCCATGGGCTTTAGCTTTGCTGCCATATTGCTCATCCTAAGGATGTGCTCTCTTATTCCATAACTACCACCTGTGTAGCATTCTGTCACCAGTTTCTCTAACACCTGGGTGGCATATATCTTTGAAGAGCCAGTAAACTGGTTCTTTATCTTTGTAAGCAACTCCCCTACGGAAGTGCACTCTGCAATGGAGCCCACAATGGTGCTCTCGATTGTATTCTTTATAAATGCCATGCACTTTTTGTTTGTATTGACCCACTTTTGGTTTTCTATGAGGTAGGACATCTCCAAAGGAGCATAGTCCCCCCCTCTTTTTAGACCATGCATCATCATCATCAGTGGCCCCTCTTACTAGCTCTATGGGTCTGACCGGCTGTGGTTCTTCCACAACCCAATCCAGATCAGCACAAACAAATCCCAGTTCTACTTTCTTTCTCCACTCAGTATGGTTGTCACCTCTGAGTGTCGGAACTTCTTTTAGGCAACTCATCGAGTGATGGCCTCCTGAAATCACAATTTAAGTGACATCAGTATAACAATCATATGCAATAATCTAACGTTGGTCAAATTAAACATACAATTTTCTATTCAATTAAATATTTATTACTGTTGGGTAAAAATATTAGAAATAAATGCACCTTTAAATTTCAATAATAAAACTTGATCATGTTATTAATAACGTTGGTCATAAAAAATAACATAATCATATTCATTTTAATAATCACTTTAACATGCTCTTAAAAACATAATTCTATCTAAACTTTTATTTTCTTTGTAAAAGAGCACTAATAATTATTTACGCAGCGGAAAAACATGAATAAAAATTCATGAACTTTTTACTCTTTACAGAAACTTTTCTTTGACCAAATAAAAATTCATGAACTTTATTATTTTCTATATAAAATTCATGAGCATTTCTTTTCTGAAAATTTTTTGTTTGCATTTTCAGAAACTTTTTCTGTCACTTTTCTATTTTCTAGACAAAATTTTCGTTCGAAAAAATTGAATAGGAAAGCTATTTAAAATCTGCCCAGAAACTGGACTAGAACTATAAAAAAATGAAAAAGGAAAACTGATGCACAGGCGGCCTCGGCCCAGCTCGCGTGGCGGCGCCCGCAGCTAGCGGCCTCGGCCCAGCTTGCGCCTTCTCTTTCGGCCCAATGACCCGCAGCCGCTTTAGGTTTTCGATCGGGGCCATCCGTCGCGATCCGACGGTCCAGCGTCGATCTCGCCCGAACAAAAAAGGAGTCGATCCCCATCGACCAAAAACCTAGCGTCATTCCTCCCCAGCCCCCGCGCCTCTCTCGCGCACTCCGCTGACGGCGGAGAGACGGGCTTCGCCCCGGCCGCCGGCGACGGCGGCGGATGCCACCGTGCCGCGCGGGCCTCTCCTTCCATCCTTTCCACCTACTACGGTAGGGAGAACGAGGCCCAGCTGCTCCCGCTCTTTTCCCCTGCGCCGTCTCTATCCCGCAGCAAGGTTTCGGGCCTCGCCGGCCGCCGGCGACGGTGACGAACCGCCGTGACGCGCAAGCCCCTTTCCTTTCCCCACTTCTGTTTCCTTCCTCCCTCTATCCACCGAAACCAGTGAGAGAGAGAGAGAGAGATCAGAGACGCCAACAGAGCCCTGCTCTTCTCCTATGTGCATGCGATACAGCGGCGCCTCCCCCGTCCCTCTTGCTGGTGCGCGCGAGCTCCAGAAGGAGAGCGCGCCGCCGTCAAGCAGTGCGGTGGTGGTGCCCTTTTGCCCCCTTGGAGAGGCTGTGTGGGGATCGAGAGGAACGGCGCGGCCGGACTGGCGACACACTTTGCGGCCGAGGCCCGAGGCCCTCTGCCAGTAAACTTTTCTTTGCCCTCTGATTAGGGTTCTTGGGGAGGGGATCTCTTTTTCTTTTTCTGTTTTTTCTTCTTCTTTGTACCGAAATCAACTAGCCCGATCTGGCTATCTGATACCATTGATAGACCTTGGATCGGAGTAGGCTAGTAGATCTGGTGAACCTACCTTCTCCAGGTGCGGATGAGCTCGATCCAGTGCCGGCCATGGTGGTGTGGTTACGGCGGCGATGCGGACAGAGATGGCGGCGATGGAGGAGCTTCCCGTCGGCCTAGCGCAACCCTAGATCGGATTGGTGTGTCGGTGGTGTTGTGGTGCACGGTCAACCTCATGATGCGTGCCCCGGCACCCTACCTCTTTATATTGCGCTGGCGACAGGGCCCACCAACCATAGTTTGGTTGGACGCCCCCGATCAGGGCGCGAGTCAGGGCCCGTTCGACCCGTTGGGTTCGAACGGGATAGAGATCAACCTAACATGGGCCACTGGGTTTATGGTTGGCAATGTTTCATTATATAGCAACCAATAACTAGCAGCCCTTGTTATACGCGTTCATCGAGCATGTACAGTCTAACATCATTCTGATCATTTAGCATTTGATATTCTAAATCGATATGTTGGATGGCTTGCAGGTAGCCCTCTCTGCTGCCTCTTGAGCCCCATGGACATTCTTCCTGAAGGTAATTACAGCAACATCTTATATACACGAAGTTTAGGTTCAGTTCAGGGTAGTTGTGTGTGGTTAGTAAGCTATCCAACTCCAAAATTTTAATCTAGCCATTAATCTTCATATAGAGAGTTGGTATGGAAGTGGAACTTAGACACATAGTCTGATAAGGGGAGTCTGTATCATCTTTTAATTCAGTCGATGAACTGCAGAACGTAGCATACAATTTGTAGAAACTAGAAGCTCAACTTCTCAGTGTAAAGACTAGGAAGAAGTTTACGTAAACTAAATTAAAACTTCATTCACGGTTTTACAAAGAAGTTAAAGCAGTTTCCACTTTCTCATGTCACGATCCACTAAAATACTTTAAACTTAGTTATGTTACTCTCATGGTCAGTTTCATTTCAAGCTGTAATAGATACATATACTCCTGCTGTTTGCATTGTCAGGTTTTATAAATTTAATTTCACTTTTCTATCTCCATTAGTACTTCACTAGCTTGTATGGCCACATAGCTGAGATGGTTACCCATTCAGTTGGTCCCATTTGGTTCTCATTGTTTTTCAGTTGCTCTACTAGCTGATACATGCATCTATGGGGATATTCTTCTGTACCTGTTCAAATGATATGCAGGTTTGAGCTTTTGTCATGCCTAAACCGTTTCAACCATATAAGATCCAGAAAAAATAACGTCAATCCTTTTTTGTTTTCTTATTCCTTGAGATGTATCACTTTACGCACACGCTATTGTTTACTGAAAATCTCCCCTGACATAAATCCTTATCTCACACTTGAACATTTTAGCGTTTTGAATAATTATCCATGTTATTATCAACCTGCTGCTGAGACTAGAATTGATCAATGCCCAAGCAAAACTGTGTCACAAACGTTTGTATCAATTAGTCACCACCTTGTTTGATTTTTTTTAGCTGAGGATTCACTTGGATATCTTGACAGAGCAAAATACCATGTCGAAATAGCAGAAAAAATGTTGATTGGTCCACGGATACAGCCAGACCAACACTAACTGGGCTAACCAACAGCTAGGCCCGTGTGCACAAATTAGTTATCATTTTCAATACGTAAGGTGCATCCTTGGTGTTTTGAACTTGAAATTAGAGGTTAATTTTCTTGTTTTTTTTGTACTGAACACCTTTTTTTTTTTCATTTCTCAAGGCTTTTGTTATGGACAGTGGCTTTCTCAAGGTACATCGCTCACTGCTCGAAGGTGCTTCGCTGTCTGGCGTGATCTGGCTATGGCCAAAACCAAGCTCAAGTAGCTGAGGTCCTTGTTCTATAACTTCTGCTATGGGTGCCCCATTGCGTATGACAATGAAGAGCTTCAATGGTTCTGCGAAAAAAATTATTGCGGTGCTCCTCGCTGTTGATAAGCTTGAGGTGATTTCTGTCATGACCTATGACCTACTATTTGTCATTGCCATTGCACGATTTTGAGTTCGAACTTCAACTTCAGTTTGTTATATTCTGTGTTGTTGGTCGTAGTGTATCATCAGGTTGGTTTAGCACACAAGTAGATGGCAAAGATGATCTATGTAGGTTTACACAGAATGAACATTCTACTACTCCCTCTGTTCCTAAATATTTGTCTTTTTAGGATTTCAAATGGACTACCACATACGGATGTATATAGACACATTTTAGAGTGTAGACTCACTCATTTTGCTTCGTATGTAGTCACTTGTTGAAATCTTTAGAAAGACAAATATTTAGGAACGGAGGGAGTAGTAGTCTACTGTTACTATAATAATCCTTTTGCTTGTATGTCCATCTTAAGAGAAATTGTTGTAACATTCTAGTCTGCCATGGTACGTATCTTCTGATTGTTCTGTTTTTCACTATGATGATTTAGATATCTTGTTGGACACGATGCATTGAATAGATCTCCTATCCTCAAAACTACAAAGTACTCTTTTCCTTTAATTTCTTTTACCGAGGCAAAATCGCAATAGAACGGTCTGCACTCCTAGCTTTTGTGCAGATCTCTGATAAATGGCGATATCTAATTTTTTTCATTCTGAGTATATATACTTGAATTAGTGCCTGTTACTTTCTAGTGGTGCTCGGATCAGTAGCTCACTAGTACTAAGGAACAGAGGTAGTAGTTCTTAATTTGATTACGCAAGTTGTATCCAATTTGGCTGCGCACTTATCTACTAAACAGACCACAATTCCTCAGCCGGATTGTGTGCCAGTTTTGTAGCATGACTTGTCTGCTGCTGTTCTTTCTGTTGAACATTCTCCAATTTCTTTGTGTAAAAACACTCTGAAAATGAAAAACATGCTGTGCCGCAAGCATGATTCTAGTACTAGTAGCCTTTTCCTTGTCTCCTTTACTATTTCGATGCTACTCATTCTTGCTCTTGTGAAGCTTCCTAAGTGTCCAACTTCCAACTAGCTAGATTAACATTTACGAAGAATTTGTTGTACGTGAAGGCACAAGTGATGTTTTTCACGAGGCTTAACGATAGAGTTCAGCTGGCAACGTGATAGCGATGGCGATGCATGGAGTACATCGAAGTTGTATTGAACATTTGAACCTTATAAAATATTAAAGTTGCGACGAACTCAGGTCATGCATGCGGTGTCCCAGATACTTGATTATTTCAAAACAAGTCAAGCACCAACCGGCTCCTTGTTATCCACGATTAGGAAAGTGTGAGCAGGCCGGCTTAGATATGTCAGTCGCTCACTTGATTCACCAGAGCCAACGAAAGAAAATTCTAGTAATAAAACTATTAAAGCAACAAGCTAGAGTGAGATAGCCAGCTTGGAGAGCAACAAGGCTAGTCCATTTCTTGAGTAGCTAGCGCTGCTCGTCTCTTTTACTAATTAGCAGGCTACTCCAAGGTCACAATCCATGGCTGAGATGGTCAAGTCTGTCATTGTTGGGGAGGTAGTTAGCCGGATTATTTCTGGTATTGCCCCCACCAGCAAAAACGAGGGCAAATCAGATGAAGAAGCAGGAGGAGGAGGTGGCCTAGAGAGGCTGGAGATGGCGCGCATCAAAATGGAGGCCGCCCTTCAGGCGTCCGACAGGTGGCAGATCACCGACATGTCGCTGCTCCATTGGCGGAAGAAGCTCAAGCGCGCCGCTCAGGACTGTGACAACGAAGCGCGCAGATGCAGGCAACTTTCTTGGGAAGAACATGAGGCAGAGCAGGTGGTAAGGAAATCCTCATTTCCCATACGTGTCGCTCATGCAACCAAGGCATTCATCTCCTCTCGTGCTGGCTGCAACAATGATCATTCCTCTGCGGGCAGTGCCACTGCCGTGGCCATCCGAAAATTTGAGTGGTATGCAGAAGGCGCTGGTGAATTTATCAAATACGTGCAACTCGGCGGGACACCACGTCAACACCTATTCTTTGACCCTCTCATTGGGCATATCTTCGCAGGCAAAAGACTGGTGTATGAGTTGTTGCATCCAGGAGGACGATATCAGTTCTTCGGCGTAAGATCGATGAGTTTCGAGGAGAGAGGGCTGGAGGCCATGGTATCCTTTGTGTATGAAGATTGCAAGATGCCAAATAGTAGTTTTTGCTTCGGGTTCATGATGCGCCTTTCGAAGAGTACGGACATAATTGGAACTACGGTCAGTTGCTTGCGACTGGTGAACCCTCACTTCAAGTCCATGGCCGACGCCATCATAAAAGAGATCACACAGCTACCCACGCAAGATTTCTCATGGGTGCCGACAGAAGTTAAGAACAGCCACACAGAGTACTGGAACAGCATCCACCGAACTTTGACAGGATGGTTCCGCCCAGACCCACTATGTTGTCAGGGATATGATCATGACAGCGTGCCTTTATGTTGTAGTGGCGGTGATGCCAAGGGCAACAATGGAAACAAATTTATGCTTTCGAGCGAGTTTCCAGAACCAGTATGCCAAATGTTTTTGCAACGTCACATCTCACTTTCCGAGTATAATAACCTGCTGCTGCCAGGACCAACCACAATCTCAGGTTATGAGGACACTGCTCCAGAGAATTTCCCACCTTTGAAGCTAGGAATCTTATTTATGCCTCATGATTCTCTAGAGGAAGGCCCCAAGTCTGCTGGCGAGGGCTCTGCCATAGAGGCGATAGATGGAGAGAAGCAAGGCCTTACACATGCGAATGTTCACCCACACCAACTTGCTGACATCTTGCTGCCCAAGGCGATAACTCATCTTTATACTAACACTCAGGCTACGACTTACCAGATATGTTGGACGTCAAACCATGGCAGTGCACACATGTGCGTGGAGAAGACAAGAACACTCAAACGATGCAGTGGCATCAGATCAACACGGCGAGGTAGGAAACTTAAGAGCACGAGTACTAGGGTGCGTTGTCATATGCAGCAGATTCAACAAATAAGGGAAGTGCAGTGGAAAAGGCTAGCCAGAGATTTCCTCAAATTATGGACGGTGCGTTCCTCGGAGAGATTGCGGAGCTTGTTTTCGGCTTGGATTGAGCAGTACTGAGGCAAGCAGCACACTAGAAGTTAGTGGCCTAATTTTACATGTTGCTTGTTGAAATCTACCCTAGACCGGTGATGTAGTTGAGTCAAATTTGTGCCTTTTGTTTCCCCTGTAATGAGATGTCTCGTTTAATGGCTGGATCCTTTGGTTTGGATGTGACTGGAGAAGGATTGCGTCCTAATTATCCAGGTCACTGGCTTCTGTAGCGTTTGACTGCAGTTAGTCCAGTTTGTTGCAGCTTTACTTTGGATGTAACGAACTCCTAATGGTTTCTAGTAATGAAAATTGGAGGAAACCCTTTATACACATAACAAAAAAGACAATGAAAAGCTTCGCCGAGAATGTTGCATCCAAATCGATATTCCTCCATAGACACCATGTATGTCTCTCTATCTCCATCTTGTTCCAAAATTGTGTGCACCATCTCCAAGGAGTATGTCCCCAAATATATTCTCCAACACCCATTCTGTTCCGCCCGAAAGCAAACCAACTCCTCTTAACTAATGGTATGAGGCAAATCATGTGTGCCCATTTCAACAAAAAAGCTACAGCTAGCAGATTTAGAGATTTCAGTTGCACTTTTTTTTGGTAGCCCGGGCCTAGGTGTTTCAGTCGCTTACTTGATTCACCACAGCCAACGGAAGCAAGGAGCCAAGGATTAATTACAAAAGAAATAGAAATGGGGGCCATAGGAGAACAACAAGATAGGCTAGTCCATTTCTTGAGCAGAGCGGCCAAGGGCCGGCTCTCACCACACTAGTAGAAAACAGGGCATACGTTCGGGCCAGATAAGCCCATTAGTCTCGGTTCACTCACGAACCGGGGCCCATGGGCCCATTGGTCCCGGTTCGTGAGGCCAGGGGCCTGCCGGGCCTCGTGGGGGTATTGGTCCCGATTCGTCTGGCCCCTTTGGTCCCGGTTGGTGGGACGAACCGGGATCAATGGGCAAACAAGCAGAATGGTTTTATGTGTTGTCCATGCCCTATATGTGGGAATACAAAGTCTTACTCTGACTCGAAAATCATTCACACCCACCTACTTTATAAGGGTTTCATGCCACACTATAATGTTTGGACCAAGTACGGAGAAATAGGGGTTGTGATGGAAGACAACGAAGAAGAAGAGGATGATGGGAACTATGTGCCCCCCGAATATGGTGATGCTGCAATAGGGGAAGCTGTTGAATATCAAGAGGAACCAGACGATGTGCCCGATGATGATCTCCGCCGGGTCATTGTTGATGCAAGGAGTCAGTATGAAAGTCAAAAGGAGAAGGTGAAGTTCGATCGCATGCTAGAGGATCACAAAAAGGGTTTGTACCCCAATTGTGAAGATGGCAACACAAAGCTTGGTACCGTACTGGAATTGCTACAGTGAAAGGCATAGAATGCTGTGCCTGACAAAGGATTTGAGAAGCTACTGAAAATATTGAAGAAGAAGTTTCCAAAGGATAACGAATTGCCCGACAGTACGTATGCAGCAAAGAAGATTATTTTTCCTCTAGGATTGGAGGTGCAAAAGATACATCCATGCCCTAATGACTACATCCTGTACCGTGGTGCGTATGAGGATTTGAACGCATGCCCGATATGCAGTGCATTGCGGTATAAGATCAGACGAGATGACCGTGGTGATGCTGACGGCGAGCATCCCCGGAAGAGGGTTCCTGCCAAGGTGATATGGTATGCTCCTATAATACTACGGTTGAAACGCCTGTTCAGAAACAAAGAGCATGCCAAGTTGATGCGATGGCACAGAGATGACCGTAAGAAAGACGGGAAGTTGAGAGCACCCACAGACGGGTCGTAGTGGAGAAAAATCGGGAGAAAGTACTGGGAGGAGTTTGCAGGTGACGCAAGGAACGTATGGTTTGGTTTAAGCGCGGATGTCATTAATCCTTTCGGGGAGCAGACTAGCAATCACAGCACCTGGCCCGTGACTCTATGTATCTATAACCTTCCTTCTTGGTTGTGGATGAAGCGGAAGTTCATTATGATGCCAGTTCTCATCCAAGGCCCTAAGCAACCCGGCAACGATATTTATGTGTACCTAAGGCCATTAGTTGAAGAACTTTTACAGTTGTGGATTGGAAAATGTGTACGTTCGTGGGATAAGCACAAACAGGAGGAATTTGACCTGCATGCGTTGCTGTTTTTCACCATCAATGTTGGCCTGCTCTCAATAACCTTTCAGGATAGACAAATAAGGGATACCATGCATGCGCGCACTGTTTAGACAAATAAGGGGACGGGATGTGACAGGACGCTAAACCTAGACAAATATTGAGGAAAATGGAGCTTGGAGGTCGATCTTGGAGAGGAGAAAGCTTAAGTAGTGTGGCTCGGGCATTCCATCGAACATCTCATGTTCATAGGAGGTGAGCTAGAGCACCGCAAAGCCCTTCCCTCGCCGGCCAGAAAAAATAGAGTAGTGTGGAGTGCTCTACTCGCCGGCGAGGGGGTATATATAGGAATCACATTGGTCCCGGTTCATTGCTGGAACCTGGACTAAAGGACACCCTTTGATCTCGGTTCAATCCACCAACCAGGACCAATGGTGGTGGGCCAGGAGCGAGGCCCCTTGGGTCCGGTTTGTCCCACCAACCGGGACCAAAGGGGCCAGACGAACCGGGACCAATGCCCCCACGAGGCCCGGCAGGCCTCCTGGTCTCAAGAACCGGTAACAATGCCCCCATGGGTCCCGGTTCTGGGCTGAACCGGGACTAATGGGCTGGCCCAACCTGAACCAAAGCCCTGTTTTCTATTAGTGCCACTTAAAAAAACATAGCAAAACATTTCAAAAAATTCTGGAACTTTGTGACAATGGTCATCAACAAATGTTATGGGCACTTGCAAAGTTTGGTTGTCAAATAACATTCGAGGAGCTCCGTAGAAAAAAGACAAAATCACTGAAAATTAGTCAAAATGTAAGTGCACTGTTTGAGCAGATTTTATAATTTTGTATTTTTTGTACAGAGCTCCACAAATGTTATATGAGTACCAAACTTTCCAAGCACTCATAACATTTGTTGATGATCATTCCCACAAAGTTTCAGAATGTTCTGAAATTTTTTCCTATGTTTACTTGCGTGGGTGCACCCTGGATGAAGCCACTATTTTCCCTTTATGATTATATATATATAATATACTGACAGATAGTACTTCTTTGCACAAATATATGTTCTGTGATGGGAGAAAGTGTCTAATAGCATTCTAGTATGACTCGAAATGGAATTAGAACATCGAAGAGAAGTCCGAGCCGAAGATGCAGAGCCGACATTACACTTTTGCTGACTCGTTGTTATGCTTGTAGCAAGAATTAGCTGATGTTCTGTGCAATCTGTGAAACGAAAGTTTGCTCATGTCAAACCCCATACATAGAAAAGGTACAATCCTCAACAAATGACTCCGCTCACTTTGGCATTCAAATAAAACCCATTTGAAAACCGCCACATTAATTCCTGTGAAACTAGGCCACTTATCACTAGTTATTCCCTAATTGCTTGTGCCATTAAGTAAAAGAGCTCCTCAAGCTCTTAGAGGAGCACACAACCCATAGTTTCAGATAATCTCCGACTGTTTACTTCCACTTCAGTTTCTTCGCCTGCTGCACCTGAGGATGCGACCTAGTACTCTTACTGTTTCTACCTCCTCGTATGGCTCTGCATGCTCCATGCACCTTCTCCATGCATAGATGTGCTCTGCCATGGTTAGACCTCCAACATATCTGGTAAGTGGTAGTGTCGGCATTATGATGAAGATAATATATCGCCTTGGGCAGCAACATCTTGTCGAGTTGGTCTGGGTGAACATCTACATGTGTGAGGTTGTTTTTCTTCTCTCCATCGATCACCTCTATCATAGTACCAGCAGATGTAGGGTCCTCCTCCAAAGAGTCATGAGGCAGGAGCAAAATTCCAAGTTTCAACGACAGAAAATTCTCCAAAAAATAGGTGTTGTCATAACCAGAAGTTGTGGTTGACCCTGGTAGGTTACTGCACTCGTATAGTGAGATGTGACGCTGCAAAAAAAACCTGACATACTGGTTCCGGAAATATGCTTGATAGTCTCAGTTTCTGCCCACCATTTCTGCTGCTACTTTCACTGTTGTCATGACAAGAATCATATCCTTGACAACATAATGGATCCGGGCGGAACCATCGAATCAAAGTTGTATGGACGCTGTTCCAGAGCTCCATGTGAGCAACACACGAGAAATCTTGCGTAGGGAGTTGGGTGATCTCTTTGATAACAACGTCTGTTGTGGACTTGAAGTGAGGTGTCACCAGACGTAAGCATTTTACTGTAGTACCGATTATGTTGGTACTCTCCGAAAGATGCAGCATCACCCCAAGCCAAAACTGTTCTTGGGTTGCTTGTAATCTTCGTATATAAATGATAGCAAGGCCTCCAGTCCACGCTCCTCGAAACACATTGGCTGTATAGTGAAGTGGCAAAACTGGCCACTCGGAGTGAACACCTCATACATAAGTGTTTAGCCGGCAAAAATATGCCTAATGAGAGGGTCGAAGAACAGGTTATGTCGCGGCGTCCCTCCGAGCTGCACAAATCTCATGAATTCAGCAACACTGTTGGCGAGCCTCTCGAATCTTTGGACAGCCCAGGCAGCATCTGCGTAGTAGGGATCATTGTCGTGGCCAACAAAGGAGGAGATGAATGCCTTTGTTGCGTGCACGACACGTCCAGAAAATGAGGATTGCCTTATCACTTGCTTTGCCTCTTCATGTTCCAGAATTTTTTTCCTGCATCCGTGCGCCGTGTGGTCACAATCTTGTGCAGCGCGCTTCAGCTTCTTCCGCCAACGGAGCAGCAATGCATCAGTGATCTGCCAGTTGTCTGACATCTTGAGTGCGACCTCCATCTTGATGCATGCCATCTCCAGCCTCTCCAATCCACCTCCTGCCACTTCTCCATCCCATTTATCCTTGACTTTGCTGCTGGTGGCAAGACCAAAAAAGATTCGGCTAACTGCTTCCCCAACAATGGCAGAACTAACCATCTCAGCCATTGATTGTGAGTACTGCCAGCCAATTTATGAGAACCGACCCCAGGCTGCTATTCTCAAGAAATGGACTAGACTAGCTTGTTGCTCTCCTCTGGCCCCCATTTCTATTGCTTCTATAAGTAGTCCTTGGCTCCTTGCTTCCGTTGGCTGTGGTGAATCAAGTGAGCGACTGAAACACCTAGGCCCGGCCTAAGAAAAAACAATATGTGCCACTGAAATCTCTAAATATGCTAGCTGTCGCTTATTTCTTGAAATGGAGACACATGATTTGTCTCATTCCATTAGTTAAGGGGAGTTGGTTTGCTTCAGGCGGAACATAATGGCCGCGGAAGAATATATTTGGGGACATACTCCTTGGAGATGGAGCACATTTGGAACCAGGTGGAGATAGAGAGACATACATGGGTCTATGGATGAATACTGGGTTCGGATGGCAGCGCTCTCGTCAGCGAAACTGCTTCCAACGTTTCATCGCCACTCCTGCAAATTTCTAGCGACAGGTGTGGCCCTTTTCCGACTCCATTGTTTTCTTTGGTGTGCCCCCAATCATGGTGATATTCTTTCTTAGCTGTAGCTAATATCCGTAGTACCCAATGGCAATTGCCTCTTCACGCTGTTGTCCGTCTGTATTCAAGTTTGTTGGCTTTAGTCTTCTATTTTTGTTGGGTCGCTCACAACTGGTTTTGGGAGCACGTGCCACCACATGGTTCAACCTGAACTTGGTTTAGCAACACTTGCACTGGTTCATCCATCACAAATTTCCTTAATCTTTCTCAACTTTGACATGTCTTTTTCTGCGTTTGAACTGCACACCTACTTTTATTTAAGGTTCTTCTCCTCCTCCTTCAGCTTATATATCCCTTTATTTTTATAATTTCATTCTCATCACTTTGTGGAAATTTATAGTTGTCCCATCAAGAAACTTCTTTTGCTCCAATTCTGCTTTCACCTGAATAAAAGCCTGTTCATTTTGGGCCTTTGGGGCTAATTTCGGTTGTTCTGTCACCACTTTCTGAAGTTTATCATTTACTTTAACGAGCTCGACCTATAGCTTCCTTTCTCTCTAGTAATCTTGAAATTTCTTTCAGCATTCACAAGATTACCCTTAACTCTATTCCCTTTCTCCTCTTCATACATTTTCAAAAGCTTGGACAATGCTTTTCTTTAGTGATTCTGCCAACTCCAAATCAACCCATTCCACAAAATTTACATGTAATTCCTTCCCGCATAATTATAAAACAACATATATTCAGGAGCTAACACATCACGTCATATATGAAACACAGGTTAAATTGACTTGAAATTGAAAAAAAAACCAAATCAACCATAACCCCATATATTGAGAACAAATCACTCACATCACTACCCAAAGAATCACCGCCGAATGCTTCCGAAGAATCAGACACATCTCCCCATGACACCATGGCGGCGACATAGTTGTGGTAGTCAGTCCACTGTTGCGTGAACGCAAGAGCGCAGGGAAAAGAACAGAGAGAATTGGGGATCGCAGGAGAGAGACTGGTTGTTTCGGCTGCTTTAACCACCCAAGCAATTGACCTAATGGCCTCACCTGCGAGTCGTCTATGTGTGGCACGTCAGCCTGACCAGTGGCTGCCAACGGTGAGAAATGTTTAGGATGAGAAAATCAGTAGATCGGTGTTTCATGTTACACCCTAACCTAATATTGGTGGATTTCTTGGTTTTAGTCCCCCGTCGTGGTTATGTGATAACCTAGCCCAAACATTGTTTTTTGTATGTAATTTACTCTCCTGAAACATTCACTAACTAGTTGAGCTCGCACTGGAGGGGGCTGCTCCAATTTTGCAGTGGGAGCACCTAAACGGAGAGCGCCCTCCCTAGTGAGCGTGCGGGAGAGGCGCGTGCTGGCTAGGCTCGGAGTTTCCTTGCAGTTCATTCTAGTATTTTTTATATGTTTGTTTTCTCCATTTTTCCTCTCTATATTCTGGTTTTTCTTTTGGTTTTCGTTCTTCAAGGTGATTCCACCTAGACCAGCTGTTATCACTAGTAAATTTTGTCATAAAATGCCTTCCCATATTTAGTTATCAAATTGAAAATCTAGGAATACATGTGATGCTCTATACGGAAAAGGAGGGCGTATGAAATTATACCACTTATCACTACTTATGTCCTTACTGACTGAGCCACGTAGTAAACAAGCTATGCAACCCCTCGGAGGATCGCACAGCACATACTTTTAGGAATGAACGAGCTACCTGATTTAGCATTTGTATCTGCGGATCCTGCTGCACCAGAGGAAGCCCCTTGGCACTCTTAATGTTCCTACCTTGTCGTGTGGCTCTGCATGCTCCTAGCTTTCTTCCAGCACTTGTCTTCTCCATGCATAGGTGAGCACTGGCATGGTTAGACCTCCAGCATACCTGGTACGACATTGCCAAATCCTTGAAAAAGGATAGAAGACAATAATGAGAAGAACATTGTCTGAATCTCCTACCGTAACTGTTTTTCACAACACAGAGGTTCTGAATCCATCAACTTGCAAGCCATATTCTAATGAAATTTACCATGTTCTGTGTTACCTACCGACTCTAATCACTACCTACTGGCTCTAATAAAAAGCACCGAGAAGGGGGAAATGTACCTTTATACTCTGTCTCCTTCGGTGAAGTCCTCCACCTACCGCTGGGACGGCCTTGCTAGAGCAGGCCGCTGAACCGGCAACGTATGAGAACCAGGGATGCCTCGGCGGTCAACTGCCTCTTGGACGCCCACTGGTCCACCATCGCGCGCTGCACGACGAGGCGGTGGCCTCCTCGACCTTCACAGGGCTACCGGTGGCATTTCTCCCCGCCTCCTCTGTAACGCCATGGCTGCCTAACCGACACAGGGTGCTCTTCATCTTGCTCTGGGCAGCTACCGCCACCGTGCCCTCGATCTACCTCTTGGGCGAGGAACCACGACCGTATCAAATGACGGTCGTCGAGCCCCTGGGACCCCTCCGCCGCCACCATCGCCGGGGTCATCGGCTCCGCCTCCTTGTCCCAACAGTCATCCTTGCTGACCCCCTCTGCCGCCGCCGCCGCCGGGGTCAACGGTGGCTCCGGCCAATCCTACCCTGCTGCTTCGAACAGGCATGGGAACACATTTTCTAGGGGAACATCAACGAGCGACCCAGTTCTGTCGGGCCAGACGGTAAGGGTGCGAACGGGACATGTATTGCCTTGACTAACATTGGATGGATCTACCCCTTTAGAGCAAGTACAATAAGATGACATAGACGGGCTGTAAGACTTTAAATATTATAGTTTTGATGAGTTGGTGAAGAGAGAAGAAAAGCGGGCTACTCACTAATAAATTCATATGCATTTATTGTACTTTTCGACTATAAGGCTGACCATAGATGACGTGGCAACATCATATAGCCAGAAGCTGGCTATACTATTAACCATGCTCTTAGAAAATGAATAGCCCCATCATAATTTTGTAATGGTCCCACCATTATTTGTAATTTCATGTAATTTTAGTCGTGTAACTCCCCGTAACTCTTATTTCTCCACCGCTTGATCACAGTGGATGGACGGCCCGTAAAATCGCCAATCACTGTAACACTTGTATCAAAAGTTTCCACATATTTTGGTTGTCAAATTGATGATTTTGAAACATGTGACCTTCTATACCAAATGGGTGGGTGTATGAAGCCAATTCATTTATCACTAGTTTACTCCAAACCGATCAAGCCATGTGGTAAACGAGCTCTGCAACCTCTCTGAGGAACGCACAATCCATAGTTTTCGAAAAGATTCACCTGCCTGCTTCCGCAACCGCACCTGCCAATCGTGCTTTACTTGAGAAAGCCCCTTAGTACTGTTGATGTTCCTTCCTTGCCGTGTAGCTCTGCGTACCTCGGGCCGTTTTCAGCGATGGCCTTCTCCACGCATAGACGTGCACTGCCATGGTTAGACCTCCAACATACATGGTACATCATAGATTTGACATTATGATGAAGATACTCTGTTGCCTTGGGAATAAGCATCTTGTCGAGTTGGTCTAGGGGAAGAGTTACATCTGTGAGGTGGTATGAATTTTTTGTATCGATCACCTCTATCGCAGAACCATCAGACTTGGGGTCCCCCAAGGAGTCATGAGGCAGGAACATGACTCCAAGCTTCAAAGATGGGGAATTCTCCAAAGAAGACGTGTCGTCATCAGCAACAACTACAGTTGATCCCGGCAGGTCACTGTACTCCGATACTGAGATATGACGCCACAAAAACACTCCGCAGGCTGGTTCAGGAAATATGCTAGAAAATCTTAATTTGTTTCCTCTGGCGTTGTCGCTACTGATGTGACAAGAAGGCACAATGTTGTGCTCGTATCGTTACCAACATAATGGATCTGGGCGAAACCATCTGACCAAAATTCTATGGATGTCGTTCAAGTGTCCTTGTGTGCAACAGATGACAAATCTTGCATAGGGAGCTGGATGATCTCTTTGATGACCATATCAGCGTGGACTTGAAGTTTGGTGTTAGCAGTCGCAAGCACTTGACTGTAGTCCCGATTATGTCTGTACTCTCCGAAAGAGGGGGGGGGATCCACCCTCTCCTAGGATTGACCTTGGACTCATGCTCGGACGGATTAGTTTTGGGCCCGGAGGGGGTCAGGGCTTTTGCTTCGGGTAGGTGCGGTTGGGCTCAATCTGAGAGATGATCGCAAACAGCTAGGTTTTTCACGGGCATGGTGTTCGGTGGGGGCTTTGCCCAATGTCCCCCGGTTGGCAATGGGGCGGCACGACTGTTGGTGTGGCGGCGATGTGATCCGTGTTGCTGGCGTCCTCGAGCAGCGTGAATCTAGTTCATGGTGCTAGACGACGTCTGGTGGCGCGACATGTACGGTGGTTGACTAGGTCCATGTTGGTTGCCTTCGTGTTGTGCTCTTCTTGCTTGTTGTTGTTCGTGACGCCGGTCTGAGTTGGGCTCTCCGGGTGTTGTTGTATCATTGGATGGATCGGCGCGGATGACCTCGGATGTGGCGGTGGTCGAGCGTGCTCGGCGGCGGTCGTCGGTGGTCACTGGATTGTATCCTCCCCAGTCCACCGGGATCGGCTGGGGATGCAAGGTGGAGGCGCCGACCCACACCCAGTGACTAATGTCGGGCTATGAGTGAAAGGAGATCCCTTTCACTCTACCTACCGTGGTTGGTTGCCGTGACGTGGATGATTGGCGGGGGCTAGGGGCATGGATGCCAGGGTGGTGGTCCCGGATAGAGGGCTTCACGGTTGGCTTTCTGGCAGGCTCCATGGTGGCGGTGGTGGTTTCACCTCTTGGTTGTGTGGAAGACAAGGAGTGTAGTGGCGGGAGGCTCTGGTCTGCTCTTGCAGTGCCAAAATCTGGTCTGGATGGCCTAGCCCTCGGTGCGGTGGTAATCGGGGCTCCTCATGGTAGTGTAGGCGTTTATCCTAGTGAAAGCTTGGCGCTATCTCATGCCAGTGTCGGCGACGCCAGGGAGTGCCCCTTGCTTCTTGAGGACGTTGACATGGATCTCGTCTTTGTGCCACAACTCCGGATGAAAAACCATGTCCGTTTGCTCGGACTCGGCAGCGGCCAGGCTTTGTGTTGCACTAGTAGAAAAACACCTAATAGTCCCGGTTCGTAAGGGCCTTTAGTCTCGGTTCATGAACCGGGACTAATGGGTCGTTACTAATACCTCCCCCCTTTAGTCTCGGTTCAAACACGAACCGGGACAGATGGTCCTCCACGTGGCTGGTGCGCCAAGCCCAGGCAGGGGGCCTTTGGTCACGGTTGGTGGCACCAACCGGGACCAAAAGGCATCCACGCGTCAGCATTCCAGTGGCTGGTTTTTTTTTAAAGCAGGGGGGTTGGGGGTTTTGGGGGGTTAATTTAGGTGTTTCATATATTGTGTTAGCTAGCTAATTAATAGGGAGAAGTGTCCTCGCTTATGTCCGTGCTTGGTCGACGCTACGTACTATATACATAAGTGATCGAGAGAACCATTGAGTACAGAAGTTCGTCATGCATACCGAGAGAAGTGATCGATCGACCTCTCCTTCTCCGAGAGATTGATCGAACAACAAGTTTTCGTATCATGTATCCGACGCTACTGGCTACATACATGTACAATATGTATAAGATCTCTTAATTACAATCCCCTAGCATTTGAAATCAACTTCCACATGGTATTCTCCGGCTTCATTGATGACATGGTCAAGAAAGAATCCCGCCAATTCCTCTTTAATTGCTTTCATGCGATCTGGTTCTAGGAGTTCATTCCGCATCTGCCAGGTCTAATTTGAAGAAGGGTGTTAATTAATACATATATATGAATGAAACTCAACAGAAATGATGGTGTAATAAAATGAAATTGTGAATATTATTGCTTACGCACTTCATATTGTCTTTTAGAGTAGCCCCGCTTGTTTTTCAAAGTCGCGTTGTGGATGAACTCGCACACGTAGTATCCACAGAAATCATTCCCTTGTTCCTGCCACAAGCACTTTACGAGAAATAAAGGTCAATCAAACTGCTAATGAAGCATTATAAATGGCATTGATGAAAGTATAGCTATAGAATCAATGGAGATGCGCGCAACTAGCTAGCTAGTAGTACTTACTTTCGGGTATATATATCGCAGCTCCTTCGGCAGTCCCGGAGCTTTTGCGGTGAACTGTTTCCAAACCCTGCAAGACAAAGAAAATAATTATTATTACTTGAGATATCAGGAAATGAACAAAAAGTTGCCGATATGGTGCGATAATGATCGATTGAACTTACTTGTTGAGCAATTCAGTCATGTCCGCATAGGTTTCGGGATCTTTCCGTCTCGAGTCTAAGACGGTTACTAGTCCCCGCTCAAGCTTAATCTCCAGAAGAACATAGTGGTACCTGCGCACGCATGCATAACTCATCAATTACATTACTATAACCTCGCTCGAGTAATAAGGGAAACCGAATATGCACACGACAGTAACACTCATTTGCCGTTGTAAGGAAAGAGTATGGTATCTTTGTTTTGATTTTTTATCAACGATCGTAGCGAGTTGTCCTCGGCCTCTTTGACGTCCTTTTTAACCATAAATTCATCTATGATATTTGTGTTAATGAACCCAATATCATAAATTTGTTGTTTTTTGCACTCGACGATCTTCAATCTGCATAATATATTGAGGATAATTAATTATAAATACATGCAATGAAAGAGCCGAGCTATATATAGAGAGACTTAATGACAGAAATAATACATACAGACATTAGCAAAAGACCATTAGTTTATTGAGGGCCTTTTGATTGAAGAACGCGAAGAACTCATCAAATGGAACAGTCAACAGATTAGTTGCAATGAGGTTGTGCTCCTCTTTAATATTCAGATACAAAGCATTCGTCCCCCCAGACTCTGTGCAGGTTTTCATGTACCAATTATGGAATCTTTGCATCATTGTTGTCAGAGATTTTTCATCTTTGACGAGAGGCTTCCCGTACTCGTATCTGTGTTCGTCCACCTCCAAGAAATCAGGAAGTTGATCGTCAGGCAGGTAATCTGCAAGATTGCCATAACCGGCCACCGGCCCTAGAGCATTAGACACATTGAGCGGGGGGCACGATTGCTGTGCTTGTTCGCCGAGCTGGGCAATTTTTTCCCCTCTGCTCGTTCTTTTAACCTTTTATCACTGACAGTACTTCCCGACCGCTGGGCTTCGAGATATGTCTGTTCAGTAATGCGCTGATAGTTGGTTCTCGGCGGAGACTTTGGTGGTTTCCTCAGGGCATCGATAGTGCGCTTTGCTTTCACCGGATCTACCTTCTCCTCCGGAGGTGGATGTCTCTTTTCTTTCATCCCTTCAAAGAACTCCTTCACGTGGGTAAGCACAATCGTATCGTTTTCCTCCTTGGTCCTCTTGTACGGTAACTTCTCTAGAGGCTTGAGAGGTGGACCGTATCTGTATTGCCTCCCGCCTCTGGTTGTGCTGCTAGACGCCGGAGCAGACGGAGCGGCTGCGGCGTCTGTCTTCTTTCGTGCTTGCTTACGAGGCGGAGGAGAAGGAGTACGACGCGCCGGAGCAGCCGGGGCGGCGGCGGGTCTCTTCCGCCCTTGCTGGCGAGGCTGAGAAGGAGGAGGCTGCTGGCTGCTCGGGAGCGCCGGCGCAGGCAGAGAAGGAGGCGGAGTGCCGCCACGCGCCGGAGAAGGAGGCGGAGTGCCGCCACGCGTGCCCTGATCGTCACTCGCCGGAGGAGGAGGCGGTGGAGGAGGCGGAGTGCCCTGACTCGCCGGAGGAGGAGGAGGAGGCAGAGGCGTCCAGTTCGGAAGGTTGATGAGCTCCTTCCGCCATAGGCATGGAGTCTTCAGAGCAGAACCCAGCCTAGTCTCCCCTTCACCGGTAGGGTGCTCAAGCAGGAGGTCCTCAAATCCCTCCGTTATTTCATCCACCATCACCCTAGCATATCCTTCTGGAATCGGCCGGCAGTGAAAAGTTGCGCCTTTTTCAGTAGGATAAACAGAGCCAACAGCCGCCTTGACCTTCAAATTCATCCATCGCATCATTAGGTGGCAATTTTGAGTCCCCGTGATAGCATCCACGGGATAGCTGGCAGGAGCCGTCAAGACATGCTCCGGTTGAAGTAGCTCCGTGGAAGCCACACTGCTTCTCCGCTGAGATGGCGGGGTAGCTTCGGGGGAAGCTTCGGCAGGTCGTTTGCTGCGATCTGCTGCTTCTCGTTCCTCTAGCCCCATTACCCTTTCGTGCAGCGCCTACAGTTGGCCCTGCTCCAGTTTCTTCCTCCTCTCGTGGGTTTTGTAACCCCCTGCGTCCGGAAAACCAACCTTCCACGGAATGGAGCCTGGCGTGCCTCGTGTCCGTCCAGGGTGCTCAGGATTCCCGAGGGCCATTGTGAGCTCATCCTTCTCCCTGTCTGGAACGAACGTCCCTTGCTGCGCTGCATTGATTTAGTGTCGAAGGTTCTTGACTGGTATTTCTAGTTGCTCGTCCATCCAACAGCACCTCCCTGATATAGGGTCCAAGGTTCCGCCAGCCCCGAAGAACCAAGTCCGGCAACGGTCTGGCCATCTCATTGTCTCTGGTTCGATCCCTTTTTCAAGCAGATCATTCTCAGCCTTGGACCACTTAGGCCGGGCTTGCAGGTAGCCACCTGACCCCGTGCGATGGTGAAGCTTCTTCTTCGCAGCATTTTGCTTGTTTGTCGCCGACATCTTCTTACTCTTTTCCGATGTCTTGTGGGCCACAAATGCGGGCCAGTGATCTTTGATCTTCTCATATTTGCCGATGAATTCTGGTGTCTTTTTTTTGTCGACAAACTTGTTCAGCTCTTTCCTCCACCTCCTGAATAGGGTTGCCATCTTCTTAAGAGCACAAGACTTGATTAATTGCTCTTTAACTGGCTTCTCCGGATCCTCCTCTGGCGGTAGGGTGAAATTTGCCTTCAGCTGAGTCCAAAGATCTTCTTTCTGCATATCATTGACATAAGACACCTCAGGGTCGTCTTTAGGCTTATACCATTGATGGATGCCAATGGGGTTCTTGTCCCTAACAAGAACCCCGCACTGAAAAGAAAATGTGTTCTTTGTCCGGATGGGTTCAATCGGTTCGCCGTCGGGCGCGATTTCTCTGATCTCAAACCTTTCATCCGAGCTCAACTTTTTCTTCGGGCCTCGTCTCCTTACCGAAGTTGTGCTCGATCCGGAGGGCTAGAAATTAAAAGGAAGAAAGACGAGAGTAATTAATATGTGTACATATACCAAAACAATGGATGCATCAATTAACTAGTCAGCATGGGCTTAACTAATATATATATACCTGGCCGGACTCGGTTCGGTCACCGGAGCAGTCAGCACGGTCTCCTTCTTGTACCTCCATTGTGTCACCGGAGCCATCATGAACATAGCCCTCTTCTTGTACCGGCATTAATGGGCCGAAGCCATCATGAACATAGCCCTCTTCTTCACCCAGTCCTTCCTGACGAACGACGTCGATGAAAAATGACGCAACGACATCAGTTCCTTCTGCGATTATCTCCCCCAACATCTCTTCTGTTGCTTCGTCTCGGTAGTGCTCCATAGTTTCTGCAAATATTTACAACATGTCAATTATTATTCAAACATGCATGGTACAGATGGATATATATTAGTGGCAAACGTAGAACTAGCTAGCTAATCACAATAAGGAATCATGTTAATTAGTGGCCTCGACGCTGCTTCTCTAGGGTTTCGGGTGGCCTCGACACAACGCTTCAAGGGTTTGGGGTGGCCTCGACGACAACGCTCTTTTAACTTGGTAAATTTGGGTGGCCTCAAGAGAGTTTGTCGGGTAGGGGCGCAGCGGGAGGGGGTAGAGACCAACATCGTTTTTTCTCTAGGGTTTGGGTGTCCTCGAGAGTTTTGGTCGAGCGAGAGGGCCGAGGGGGGGTATATCGACGACGACAGAGGAGAAGATCGAAGAAAAAAAAGAAGAAAAAAAGAGGAGAAGAAGAAAGGAATAGAGGAGAAGAAGAAAAATAGAAATATTCTATTTTTCTTCTTCTCCTCTATTCCTTTCTTCTTCTCCTCTTCTTTTTCTTCTTTTTTCCTCTTCTTATTTTACTTTTTTCCTCTACACTAAACTAAAATGCACTAACCTAAAACCTAATACTAACAACCTAAATAAAAAATTAATACATATATTAAAAAACATATATAAACAAAAAAATGCTTCAAGGGTTTGGGGTGGCCCCGACGACAACGCTTCAAGGGTTTGGGGTGGCCTCGACGACAACACTCTTTTAACTTGGTAAATTTGGGTGGCCTCAAGAGAGTTTGTCGGGTAGGGGCGCAGCGGGAGGGGGTATAGACCAACATCGTTTTTTCTCTAGGGTTTGGGTGTCCTCGAGAGTTTTGGTCGAGCGAGAGGGCCGAGGGGGGGTATATCGACGACGACAGAGGAGAAGATCGAAGAAAAAAATAGGACAAGAAGAAAAAATAGAAAATATTCTATTTCTTCTTCTTCTCCTCTATTCCTTTCTTCTTCTCCTCCTCTTTTTCTTCTTTTTTCCTCTTCTTATTTTACTTTTTCCTCTACGCTAAACTAAAATGCACTAACCTACAATCTAATACTAGTTAATAACCTAAATAAAAAATTAATACATATATTAAAAAACATACATAAACAAAAAAAATGTTATGAACATTATATTTAGGTTGTTAGTATATACACATACATAAACAAACATATATATACATATACACACAAAAATACACATATATACACATACAAACACATATATACACATATATACACATATATACAATTTTTTTTGCATATATACACATATACAAAAAAAATGCAGGGCAGGGGCGGCGGCACGGCAGCCGCGCAGGACAGGGCGGCGCGCGGCGGCCGCGCAGGACAGGGGCGGTGGGAGCGAGGCAGGTGCTCACAGGAGGGTGGCGGGGCACGGCGGGCTGCGTCGGGGCGCGGGGAGCGGCGCCGGCGGCGGGGCAGATGGCGTCGGGGGCGACGGCGACGAGGCAGATCGAGCAGTGGGCGTCGGGCGGAGAAGAAAGGGATGGATTTTGGAGAAACTGCTAAGTGCTAGTTATATATGAAGAGAATTGGTCCCGGTTCGTGAAACCAACCGGGACCAATGCCCCTTTAGTCCCGGTTGGTGCCACCAACCGGGACCAAAGGCCTCTTTTCAGCAGCCCAAAGGGCGGGAAGCGGCGGCCTTTGGTCCCGGTTGGTGCCACCAACCGGGACTAAAGGGTGGGCATTGGTCCCGGTTGGTGCCACGAACCGGGACCAATGCCCCCCTTTAGTCCCGGTTGGTGCCTCCAACCGGGCCAATGGTCGTGTGCTGGCACGGTGCGGCATGAAAGTTTAGTCCCACCTCGCTAGCTGAGAGGGACGCGCAGTAATTTATAAGCCCCACTGCCGCACCCCTCTCGAGCTCCTCTCCACTGCAGGCTCACGGACCTACTTACTACTGCTTTGCCTGATGGGCCTACTGGGCCACCTGCGGGCCTGAATCCTGGCCCATGGTGGGTTTCTAGTCGTATTGAGGCTGTGGGGGCCCAGTAGGAGGCACTTTTTTTCTTTACTTATTGTTGCTATTTTTATTTTTTTCCCAGATTTTTTGTTTTGTTTTCTGCATTATTTATTTTCTTTTGTTTTTTTGCTTTATATTTTAATTCTTTTTGCTTTTAGTTTTAGAAAAATTATAAACTTTCTGTTAGTGCCATTAGTTCTCAAATTTGAAAACACTTTTTTTGTTTTTTTGTTTGTTTCGTGCTTTATTTATTTTATTTTGTTTCTACTTACAACAAAATACTTATTGTTGCTATTTTTATTTTTTCCTAGATTTTTTGTTTTGTTTTCTGCATTATTTATTTTCTTTTGTTTTTTTGCTTTATTTTTTAATTCTTTTTGCTTTTAGTTTTAGAAAAATTATAAACTTTCTGTTAGTGCCATTAGTTTTCAAATTTGAATACACTTTTTTTGTTTTCTTTTTGCTTTATTTATTTTATTTTGTTTCTACTTACAACAAAATACTTATTGTTGCTATTTTATTTTTTTCCAGTTTTTTTGTTTTGTTTTCTGCATTATTTATTTTCTTTTGTTTTCTGCATTAAAGCATTTCAAATGAACTCTGAAAAAGTTGAAAGTTGAAAGTTGGCATGGTATCACGAGGGCCGAACCATAAGACATTAAAGCATTTCAAATGAACTCTGAAAAAGTTGAAAGTTGAAAGTTGGCATGGTATCATAATTTCGTCTGTTACAAAGTTGGCATGGTATCATCATAATAGTTGCGGGAGAAAGTCTTCCTTTTTCTTCGCTTGTGTCATTTGCTTATTGCGCCGTAATCATGGATAATCTTCATCGTTTATCAGGATGCTGGGGTCAGCCTTGACTTTGAAGGGAGGAATTTCATGAAACTTTTCATAATCTTCAGACATGTCTGTCTTGCCCTCCCTCCAACGATGTCCCTTTTTCCTGAAAGAACTATGTGGCGCTTTGGCTCATCGTATGATGTATTCGCTTCCTTATCTTTTCTTTTTCTCGGTCTGGTAGACATGTCCTTCACATAGATAACCTGTGCCACATCATTGGCTAGGACGAACGGTTCGTCAGTGTACCCAAGATTTTTCAGATCCACTGTTGTCATTCCGTACTGTGGGTCTACCTGTACCCCGCCTTCTGACAGATTGACCCATTTGCACTTAAACTAAGGGACCTTAAAATCATGCCCGTAGTCAAGTTCCCATATGTCCACTATGTAACCATAATATGTGTCCTTTCCCCTGTCGGTTGTTGCATCAAAGTTGACACCGCTGTTTTGGTTGGTGCTCTTTTTATCTTGGTCAATCATGTAAAATGTATTCCCATTTATCTCGTATCGTTTCCAAATCGTAACAGTCGAAGATGGTCCCCTGGACAACAAGTACAGCTCATCACAAACAGTGTTGTCACCTCGGAGACGTGCTTCCAACCAACTGTTGAAAGTCCTGATGTGTTCACATGTAATCCAGTCGTCGCACAGCTCCGGGTGTTTGGAGCGCAGACTGTTCTTGTGTTCATCGACATACGGGGTCACCAAGGTAGAGTTCTGTAGAACTGTGTAACGTGCTTGAGACCAAGAATATCCGTCCCTGCATATTATTGAGTCCCTTCCAAGCATGCCTTTTGCAGTCAGTCTCCCCTCATACCGCGATTGAGGGAGACCTATCTTCTTAAGGCCAGGAATGAAGTCAACACAAAACCCGATGACATCCTCTGTTTGATGGCCCATGGAGATGCTTCCTTCTGGCCTAGCGCGGTTACGGACATATTTCTTTAAGACTCCCATGAACCTCTCAAAGGGGTACATATTGTGTAGAAATACGGGGCCCAGAATGACAATCTCGTCAACTAGATGAACTAGGACGTGCGTCATGATATTGAAGAAGGATGGTGGGAACACCAGCTCGAAACTGACAAGACATTGCACCACATCACTCCTTAGCCTTGGTATGATTTCTGGATCGATCACCTTCTGAGAGATTGCATTGAGGAATGCACATAGCTTCACAATGGCTAATCGGACATTTTTCGGTAGAAGCCCCCTCAATGCAACCGGAAGCAGTTGCGTCATAATCACGTGGCAGTCATGAGACTTTAGGTTCTGAAACTTTTTCTCTGACATATTTATTATTCCTTTTATATTCGACGAGAAGCCAGTCGGGACCTTCATACTAAGCAGGCATTCAAAGAAGATTTCCTTCTCTTCTTTGGTAAGAGCATAGCTGGCAGGACCTTCATACTGCTTTGGAGGCATGCCGTCTTTTTCGTGCAAACGTTGCAGGTCCTCCCGTGCCTCAGCTGTATCTTTTGTCTTCCCATACACGCCCAAGAAGCCTAGCAGGTTCACGCAAAGGTTCTTCGTCACGTGCATCACATCGATCGAAGAGCGGACCTCTAGGTCTTTCCAGTAGGGTAGGTCCCAAAATATAGATTTCTTCTTCCACATGGGTGCGTGTCCCCCAGCGTCACTCGGAACAGCTAGTCCGCCGGGACCCTTTCCAAAGATTACGTGTAAATCATTGACCATAGCAAGTACGTGATCACCGGTACGCATGGCGGGCTTCTTCCGGTGATCTGCCTCGCCTTTGAAATGCTTGCCTTTCTTTCGACATTGATGGTTGGTCGGAAGAAATCGACGATGGCCCAGGTACACATTCTTCCTGCAGCTTCCCAGGTATATACTATCGGTGTCAAGTAAACAGTGCGTGCATGCGTGGTATCCCTTGTTTGTCTGTCCTGAAAGGTTACTGAGAGCGGGCCAATCGTTGATGGTCACGAACAGCAACGCCTTTAGGTGAAATTCCTCCTGTTTGTGCTCATCCCACGTACGTACACCGTTTCCATTCCACAGCTGTAAAAGTTCTTCAACTAATGGCCTTAGGTACACATCAATGTCGTTGCCGGGTTGCTTAGGGCCTTGGATGAGAACTGGCATCATAATGAACTTCCGCTTCATGCACATCCAAGGAGGAAGGTTATACATACATAGAGTCACGGGCCAGGTGCTGTGATTGCTGCTCTGCTCCCCGAAAGGATTAATGCCATCCGCGCTTAAAGCAAACCATACGTTCCTTGGGTCACTTGCAAACTCATCCCAGTACTTTCTCTCGATTTTTCTCCACTGCGACCCGTCAGCGGGTGCTCTCAACTTCCCGTCTTTCTTACGGTCCTCACTGTGCCATCGCATCAACTTGGCATGCTCTCCGTTTCTGAACAGACGTTTCAACCGTGGTATTATAGGAGCATACCACATCACCTTCGCAGGAACCCTCTTCCTGGGGGGCTCGCCGTCAACATCACCAGGGTCATCTCGTCTGATCTTATACCGTAATGCACCGCATACCGGGCATGCGTTCAGATCCTTGTACGCACCGCGGTAGAGGATGCAGTCATTAGGGCATGCATGTATCTTCTGCACCTCCAATCCTAGAGGGCATACGACCTTCTTTGCTGCGTATGTACTGTCGGGCAATTCGTTATCCTTTGGAAGCTTCTTCTTCAATATTTTCAGTAGCTTCTCAAATCCTTTGTCAGGCACAGCATTCTCTGCCTTCCACTGCAGCAATTCCAGTACGGTACCGAGCTTTGTGTTGCCATCTTCGCAATTGGGGTACAACCCTTTTTTGTGGTCCTCTAACATGCGATCGAACTTCAGCTTCTCCTTTTGACTTTCGCATTGCGTCCTTGCATCGACAATGACCCGGCGGAGATCATCATCATCGGGCACATCGTCTGGTTCCTCTTGATCTTCAGCAGCTTCGCCTGTTGCAGCATCATCGTGCACATCGTCTGGTTCCTCTTGATCTTCAGTAGCATCACCGTATTCAGGGGGCACATAGTTGTCATCGTACTTTTCTTCTTCGCCGTCTTCCATCATAACCCCTATTTCTCCGTGCCTCGTCCAAACATTATAGTGTGGCATGAAACCCTTGTAAAGCAGGTGGGTGTGAAGGATTTTCCGGTCAGAGTAAGACTTCGTATTCCCACATATAGGGCATGGACAACACATAAAACCATTCTGCTTGTTTGCCTCAGCCACTTCGAGAAAATCATGCACGCCCTTAATGTACTCGGAGGTGTGTCTTGAACCGTACATCCATTGCCGGTTCATCTGCGTGCATTATATATAATTAAGTGTGTCAAAAATCATTACAGAACATCATGAATAGATAATTAAGTGACCAAATTAATAGAAGTTCATCATCACATTAAAACCAAAGTACATACATAGTTCTCATCTAACAACATAAAGCTCTGCAGAGCATCTAAATTAATTAAACCATACATTGAAACTATGTAAAACATTTCAATGCGAAAACAAATGCGATCATAATCGCAACCAATGTAACAACTGATCCAACGGCATAATGATACCAAGCCTCGGTATGAATGGCATATTTTCTAATCTTTCTAATCTTCAAGCGCATTGCATCCATCTTGATCTTGTGATCATCGACGACATCCGCAACATGCAACTCCAATATCATCTTCTCCTCCTCAATTTTTCTAATTTTTTCCTTCAAGAAATTGTTTTCTTCTTCAACTAAATTTAACCTCTCGACAATAGGGTCGGTTGGAATTTCCGGTTCAACAACCTCCTAGATAAATAAAATCTATGTCACGTTGGTCGGCATAATTGTCATAAACAATAGATGAACCAATAGTTATGAAAAGATAATATATACCACATCCGAATCATAGACAGGACGAGGGCCGACGGGGGCGGATACCAAAACCATCGCACTATATAAGATGCAATAATAAAAGTAAGAAAATTATACAAGTATCTATATAAACATACAAGTAAGAATTTTTTTTCCTTTCAGAAAGAAGATAAGAACAAGAGGCTCACCACGGTGGTGCCGGCGACGAGATCGGCGCGGGCGATCGACGGCGGTGAAGACGGGGACGGGACGTGATGGACCGCTAAACCTAGACAAATATTGAGGAAAATGGAGTTTGGAGGTCGAGCTTGGAGAGGAGAAAGCTTAAGTAGTGTGGCTCGGGCATTCCATCGAACACCTCGTGTGCATAGGAGGTGAGCTAGAGCACCACAAAGCTCTCTCCTCGCCGGCCACGAAAAACAGAGCAGTGGGAGTGCTCTGCTCACGGGCGAGGGGTATATATAGGCAATTAATTGGTCCCGGTTCGTGGCAAAAACCGGGACTAAAGGGCAGCCTTTGGTCCCGGTTCATGCCAACAACCGGGACCAATGGTGGTGGGCCAGGAGCGAGTCACATTGGTCCCGGTTCGTCCCACCAACCGGGACCAAAAGGTCCAGACGAACCGGGACCAATGGCCCACGTGGCCCGGCCGGCCCCCGGGGCTCACGAACCGGGTCCAGTGCCCCCATTGGTCCCGGTTCTGAATTGAACCGGGACTAATGGGCTTACCTGGCCTGGACCATTGCCCCATTTTCTACTAGTGTTGTTACCCCCTTGGGGGCATTGTTGTGTAGTTCAGGTGTTGTCGGTCAGACCTCGGCTAGGTGCTAGGCTTATTCTAGGCTTTATGATGTATATTTTGATCTGCTTTGTAAGAGGGCCTCCTCATCACATTGTATCATTCGGCCATGTAACTGTGATATGTTTCTTTTTATATAAAGCGGGGCGAAAGCCTATTTGTTGCATGACACAACTCGCCATCCAAACTACCTCTGTACTGATTATTAGATTATCTATACTATAAAGTAACTTTCACTACATATCATTCACCATAGAATATACCACATGACAAATGTGGTAAGCACGCATACTTGAGGAAAAACAATATTCCACATACAATATGACTAAGCACGATGACTCCGCACGCAGGACGTACTCTCCATACAATAAAGCCATGATCTACACGCAAGAGTTACAACTCAACATATAACCTTATTTGTCATGGTGCTCATGAATTTGAAGGGAAAATCTGTGGGAAAACTACGAGAGTTCACCCCAAAAAAGAACAAAACCGAAGTTTCATGTGGAATTTAGGACACTAACTATTGGTCCACTGCACTGCTGGCCTCAATACTAATCGATCCATGCCGAGAACAAGCTCCGCACCCTCTCAGAGGAACGCACGACCCATAGTTTGAGGTAATCTCTGGCAACCTGCTTCAACTGCACTTTCTTTATTTGTTGATCCTGCTGCTTCTGACGAAACATGTTATGAATATCTCGTCTTGTGGATTTAAGGGCTATGCATGGCCCAGCGAGCCTTGTGTTCTCCACATATAGGTGTGCACTGCCGTGGTTAGATGTCCAACATATCTGGTAATTTGTAACTTCAGTGTTATGATAGAGATAATCTATCGCCTTCGGGAGAAGCATTTCATCGAGTTGGTCCGGGTGAACATTTACATGGGTGAGGTGTTGCTTCTCTCCATCGATCGCCTCTATCGCGGAGCCCTCGCTTGTGGACTCGGGATTCTCCAGTGAGTGATGAGGCATGAATAAAATCCCCAGCTTCAAAGGTGGGAAGTTCTCTACAGAAGTAGATGTGTCCGCATTGCCACTTGTTGTGGTTGATCTCATCATAAGATTATTGTACTCTGATACTGAGATTTGACGTTGCAAATACACTTGACAGACTGGCTCTGGAAACATGGTCGAAAGTCTCAATTTATTTCCGCCACCACAAAAAGGCACATCCTGATGCAACTTGTTTCCTTGACAGCATAATGGATCTGGGCGGAATCATCTAGTCAAAGTTGTCTGGATGTGGTCCCAATGTTCTAGGTGTGAATTCACAATTACTTGCGGTTGCGGCACACAGAAGAAATCTTGCGTGGGGAGCTGCGTGATCTCGTTGATGACAATTTCTGCAGTAGACTTGAAGTGAGGCGTCACCCGTCGCAAGCACTTGATTGTAGTTCCGATTATGTCTGTACTCTCTGAAACACGCAACATGAACCCGAGGCGGAAATTGTTCTTGGGCGCCTTGCAATCTTGATATACGAAGGTTGCCATGGCCTCTAACCCTCTGTCCTCGAAGCTCATTAAGCGTATACCGAATATATTTAACTGGCCTCCTGGGTCCAACACATGATACAACAACGATTTCCCTGCAAAGATATGCCCAATGAGAGGGTCAAAGAATAGGTGTTGTCGTGGTGACCCAAGCTGCACATATCTCATAAATTCACCAGCACCATCCGCGAGCCTCTCGAATCTTTGAACGGTGGCACTGCCCATAGAGCAATCATCATTGTTGCGGCCAACACGAGAGGAAATGAATGCCTTGGTCGCATGAGCGAAACGTCTAGGAAATGAGGATTTCCTTACGACCTGCTCCGCCTCGTCTTCTTCACGAGAAAGTTGTCTACATCTGCGTACTGCGTCGTTGCAGTCCTGGGAAGCGTATTTCAGCTTCTTTCGCCAATCGAGCAGTGACGTGTCAGTGATCTGCCACTTGTTGGATGTCTGGAGCGCGGCCTCCATTTTGATGCGCGCCATCTCCAGCCTTTCTAGGCCACCACATCTTGTTGCTTCTAAATCTGGTTTCTCCTCGGTTTTGCTGGCGGCTGCAATACTAGAAAAGATCCAGCTTACTCCTTCCCCGACAATGGCAGACTTGACCATCTCATCCATGGATTCTGACGTGTGAGTAGCGAAGAATTAGTAAGAGAGACCACTCTCTACTAAAGAAATGGACTAGCCTTGATGCTCACCGCTCACTTATGTTGCTTTTATCACTACAGGTTGCTTGGTTGGTTGCGTGGAATCAAGTGAGCGACTGAGATATCTAAGCTTGCAGGTGCTTTTCTCTTGAAACAGAGACAAGAAATTTGTCTCATTCCATCCATTAATAAAGGGCGAGTTGGTTGGCCAGTGTTAAAGAAGAACGGAAAATTGCTGAAAAGGAAGCAACGGTAAACTTGGCCAGCCATTTGTTGAAGGAAATTTGCTGTCTACGGCCTAGAGAAACAAAAACAACCAGTCACGCGGAGGATTTAAATATCGACAGAGTCCACACTTCAAATCCTAGAGAACAAGCGGGCACGCCTCATAGAGCCTGCCGGCCGGTGCTTGACTTGCTATATGGCACACCTCATGTATGACAGACATGAGAGTATGGGACACCGCATGCATGACATCCCAGTGAAAAGAAAACTGATTATGTTCCAATGAGTTTGCAACCTTATTTTTTAATAATTGTGCAGCTCAGATGTTCAAATAAACCAAGGTCCATCACACACCTAACTCTACTGTTAAGCCTCGTGAAAAACATTATTTGTGCCGTCACGTACAACAGCTTTTTCATTGGATTTTGGAAGTTAGCCACTTAGGAAGCTTCACAAGACAAAGAATGACTAGCATCGACTAGCATTTTTGGGGTGTTACCAATGCACTGGGTAGCACCGATGTAATCTCTTCTCTTTTCTTTCTTTCCTTAGCATGTACCGTTCTCTGTTTCGCTCTTAGTTTCGTCCGTCCTCTCTCCTGCCCCGCCCGATCTCTAAGAAAACCAGACGCTCCACCCCAACCAGCTGGTTTTGCACCGCAAACAAGTCTCCAGAAAAACCATGGTCACCCAGTGCACGATCACCCCAACGCACGACCCCAATGTGACCCCACCCAGCAGTCTACCCCTATCACCATGCAAGATCAAGGTTTTCAATACCGAACGAGCATTTTTTTTCTCGTGGGGCACTGAAATACTCGGTTAGCAAGGTAATCGGCCAGAAAATTCTGACAAAAAAAAGAATTCAACTATTTTTCATTTATTTAACCACAATTTATCGCAAACCATCGGCTGGCCTATTGGAACGATCCCTAATGTGAAACAGACGCATAAACCACTGCGCCAGGACATGTTAGCTTGTTGAACGAGACATAGAAGGCTGACTCTCTACCGAGCGTTTGAGTTCAAAAAAAAAATAGTATTTCTGCTCAGTACATGTATTTCTTGTGGGGGACTGAGAAACACGGTTACCGGGCGGTAAACGAATTTACCGCCTGCTAACCAAAACCCCATGCAAGATCCAACCTTTGCAAGTCGCCCCCATCGCCAACGTGCATGATCCTCCCGCCACATGCCGCCTTAATCGCCTCCCTTCGGCGCCGCCTTATAGGATCCCCCGCACCCACACCATTTGCTCAGGAGAGGACTCCTCAATCAGTGGAGCATGCGTCAGCTCAAAGGAGCAAACGCGCTTCGCCACCTCCGAACAATCAGGAGAATACCGACTTCATGCCACACCACCTCCCAAGAATCAGGAGTAATGTGCATTGCCTGGACGTCGCCGCCGCCACCATTCTACTCCTCACGCGGACGCCATCGGCTGGGCGGCATTGCGCCACCTCACCTACTTCTATCGCCCAACACATCACACATGGATTACATCGCCTGAGAAAGAAATGATCTCCCACACCATAATTTCGGATCCAGCCGTGGACTTGGAGACCCTTGGATGCTTATTCAGCCCTTCAATCATGACGCGGGATGAAGACCGCACACCTCATGGATGAAGGAGATCAAACTTGCTGGGAGCAAGGATGGACGCAGTCCGAGCCTGTCCCTGACTTAGTTGCCACTAGGACAGGCCGCTAGCGAGCCAGGCTGGACCGAATCGACCAACTGAACGGTTTGATTTCCATGAACCGGATCGACAAGGCGATGGTTCGGGCTGATCTGAGCGGACCGACTGTGGTCACGGGCGATCGAGGAGCACCAAGTCAGGCACCTAGGGCAGTGACTGCTTCCCCTTCTAGTGCCTTCCTTATGTCTCCTCTCTTCCTTCCCATAGTCACTGCAGGAGTGGCGTGAAAGCTGGTGACGACGCACACGTTGTTGACTGGAGTTGTTGCCGGTATGTTGTTGTAGACGTAGCCCTTTATTTTGATGTCCATGTAGTCGATCATGATGTAGCCGTGGTCGAGGTAGTCGTAGTCGATGATGTAGAAATTATAGGATTATAATATTGTCACTACAGGAGCACTTTCGTAACACACACTTGTGTTACAACAAGTCCAAAAAAGGGTTACTATGCCATATACTAACACGTTTTGAGATGTGTTACGCTAAGCCGTGTTACAAGATCTATCCATTGTCGCACGTGATATTTGTTCCAATATGTCAAAAAATGTGTTACAGTTATGTGGTAGTAACATGAATCATATGTGTTACGAAAAGCACGACTAACACATTTTTGTAAATATAGAAACACAACTAGTAACATATTTTTATAGATATAGTAACACTGACGGTAACAAATTTTTCTAACTATCGGAACATTATTGGTAACATATTGTTTGCTCTAACAACACACTTGGTAACATAATTTTTCATAAACTGTAACACAATAATAGATGGTGGTCAACCACCGTAGTAACACATTTGATTGTACAATAATAGCGGGCCTAATGTGACATGGTAGAGCACATAGCTATCATTTTGCATTCGCTAAATATAGGCGGATCATTGTTCGAATTTTTCCAAGTAAGAAAATGAGGAAGAGACACGTCTCAAATTAGGTTTTTCAATTCATAAGGATATTTCAAAGATCATATCGAGATACATAGACACATTGCGCATTAAAATAAGATTAATGTCTAAAGTCAAAACAACAGAAGCACATTATTGACAAAGAATCAGATTTGAATGCACATTTGCATAAACAAGGTTTCCATCTTAGTAATAGTATCAAACAAAGTACAACAGATACATCATCTTGCATATCAAATCTATTTCCTAGACATCAGTATCTTCCACAGTTTGAAAGGAATATTAGTTTCCTCTCCCTCGAAATTGTCCAGTCTGCATAATTTATTTCATTACAACTATTATCAACATCTGCCACCTCCTGAAAGTTTCCATCGAACCATGAGTCCTTCAGTTCATTATAATATGTCCTATCAGAGCAACACAAATACACAACTCAAACTTTGAAAACGCAATGAAAAGCAAAAATATCATAAACTAGAAGGATGAATCATGCTTTTCTTGGAATACCCACGACAATAACAAGTTCAATGTTGACAACAATGGAGAACAATACATACATAATTTACTAAAATAAAACCACCAAGCTTATGTTATTGATTAAGATGCACATAGTTAACACCTTTAATTAGGAGCACTAGTCATCAACCCATGCAGGAGCTAGTGATTGTTAAGTTGTTTACCCTTGAAATTCAAGATATTATATAGCCATGCCTATAAACTTTTTTTATAGAATGTTCTACACAATATTGACATATATCTAGTTGTTTTGAATACTATGCGAGTAGGTGAATTTCAGAAAATATATACACTCATTGAATAATATAATCCAATGGAAAACTAAGATAAAGTTATTGTTTTAAACTTGATTATTTTTTCCTAACTTGAACTTAAAAATGAGCTTAGATATAGGGAAGGACAACATGAGCACATTACCTTGTTCATAGTGGAAGCATCTTTAGCTGCTCCTAATCCCTCGTAACAAATTGAGAACAATTATTTACCTTCTTCATCTTGTCCAAGAACAGAGCAATATAAGTATAATTATTCAGGAAAGCACTTTTTTGTTGCCTCAATCAATGTAGTGACACAACAACAGTAGCGGAAGTGGTGGTATGACAGGTAGATGGGCATCTTGATTTTAGAAACTATTCCATACGTTGGTTCTATTTCGTCTCCAATGATACTCACCATTAGACTTACATCTGACAGACACAAGTAAGCAAACATGTTGGCAGGATAGAAACTAAGAATTTGAACTATATACAAAATGAATGGATTTGTGCAAACTGAACAAAACAAATGCAATATAGAGTAGGCGGGTTGACATACTTGCTACTTCCGCTTGCCGCTCATTCTGGTTAGACACAACAGCTTGGATAACTTTGTAATCCAATATGCTTTATCAAAACATTTAGACCTTCCCCTTTCAAAGACACATTGTCTCAGAAAGTTAGATGACTCTAAATTTCATATCCTTGATCTGGATAAAATATATGTGAGTGGATCTGATTGTGGATGCATAACGGAAGTATGAAACCACAGAAAATGCGGTGATGCATACTTACACATAATACAATCATTATATTTCTAACTTCTAAAGATCATATATTAATACAGCCATGTCTGATGTCAACTTTCTAGAAATCCAATATATAGAGTACAATATGTGGCGAGACTTGGAGTACAAGACAAGACATAGTTTGCTTAAACAATCCTATCTCTATCTTCTTATCTCTACAGAATTATACTTCTCACACACCTATGTTGCCTGTTCCGCCTGACTGCCATGTAGGGCTTTGCTTTCCAACAGGAATTACACTAATTATGAGCAAAGCCTACACCAGCAACATAAAAACTAGCAAGCGGACCGTTTTTATAATTTTGTGCCTCTGCTGCATGGATTGCAAAAATGAACCAATGAAATAAGCTACTTAGAGATTCAGAGATGCACATTTGGCTACTCAAAAGAGTCGTAGGGAAACCGTCGATGGAAGTGCAAACTTGATCAAGAAAATAAATGTATTAAATTGTCTTGGTGAAACATATATATCAGAAATGGCACTCAAACATAAGTGCAACATTGCTGGCGAAAAACAAAATACACAAATCTGGTTGATAACAGCCTATATTCACTACTAGAATCGCCGTTTATGCCGAGTTTCAAAGAAACTATGTGAAATCTTCACCGAGTGCCAAACTCGGCGCAACGCATTCATTTCATCTGCTTTGTCCTCGTCTTTTCTGGTGGGGATAATACCAGACATAATGCGGATAACTGCTTCCCCAACAATGACTGACTTGACCATCTCAGCCATGGAGTGTGATATGTGGGTAGCAGGATAACCAGTAAGAGAAACCCTGCACTATGCACCAGCTCAAGAAATGGATAGCTCTCACTTCTACAAGTTCTATTGCTTCTTATTACTACTTCTCCTTGCTTAGTTGGTGTGATTCAAGTGAGCGGCTGAAATATCAAAGCATGTGTTTCCAAAACAAGTGAGTGCCTGAAATATCTAAGCTTAACGGTGTCCTTTTGGGTAAGTGGAGACAAAAGATTTGTCTCACTCCATTAGCTAAGAGAGAGCTGGTCTTCTGCTGCCTGCTGCGGAGCAAAATTGGTGAGACAAAATATATTTGGAGATGAACACTTATACTAATTCTGAAACACTATGAAAACATCGTCATGATTCCAACACATATTTTCAAAATAGCACAAGCTTTTAGACAATTTGTTTTCATAGAGAGAAGTTTATATTCCAGCCTAAACTTCTCTTAGGCAGCGGCAAAGCTATGTTGGTGCCTGCCAAGGATTTGGATCCCGAGTGCACATTTTATCTAGCGGGGCGCCAAAATTCTCGGTTACAGCAGTAACCACGAAATCCTGAAAAAAATTGAATGAAATTTGAATTTTGAATTCAATTATGAATCCCGGAAAAATGATGAGGTGGACGTAATCCGGTTTTCAAAGAGAGGGCTTTGGCGAGCAATGACTCGCTGCAACAGGAAATTAATCGGGAAGGGAGGGTCCACCAGGAAAAGGAAAGGGTGTGTCGTGGGGAGGTTTTTTTGTGTTGAGACCGCGTGTCGGAGATAACATAGCAAATAGTCCGGACAATCACATTTCTCCCCCAAATATGGGTGGGATTTGGGGAAACCCGGAATGTCCAGACGGTTGAATTTTGGGGAGCCCGCTGACGCCCGTTTGATGTCTGACCACGCCCGAATGTATGAGGTGCAACCTTAATCATTTGTATTATTCATTTATATGCATTACAGCCCGTAGCAACGCACATGCTTTCTACTAGTATTCTATAGATGCGCGTTGGACTCAAGTTTATTCAGCAACTAGTGTTTGGCCCAGTGGTTAGGTCGTAAAAGTGTTTCTCTCGCCTTAAGGTTGCTAGATCGAATCATCCCGGCAACATTTATTTTACCGAAAAAGGGTTTCCCCCAAGTTTGTATTACCAAGCAACCAACACCAATAACATCGCAATTGCTGGGGTGAGTATCACACCAAGTCCAAAAGAAAAGAGAAAGAAAGAAGAAGAAACAAATGCCAACAACGACATCTCGACAAAGCACTGCCCGGACAAGTCCTGGGGTTTCCACTGGCACGCAAAGGGGAGTGGGGTGGATACAACCGACACCCTCGAGAAAGGGATGGCGGCACCCGCAGGCGACACTGCATCGGAGCCGGAAGGACTAACAAGGATTTCTCCCGCATTCCCTACCCCCATCGCCCAACCGGGCTGGAGCCAACCATTTATTTTCACAGAATCTTCTCTTAGGCAGCCGCGGAGCTATGTTGGATTGTTGGTTCCGAGCCGATGCCTCTCAACGTCGGCTCGCCATCTCCATCTGGACAGGAGTCAACTCCATGCACGACCAGTCGCCCGATCCAAGCCACCGTATCACTCGTCGCCGCCGCCATCGTTCACCGGTCCACCTATAAGACATGCTCTGAATTTGCAGGACAAGCATTATTTCAGTGGAGAATCTGGAACTAGCTGAAGCTAAATCTTGAGACATGCTCCGAACTTTGTAACACAAGCATTCTTTCAGGAAATTGAAGTAGCATCGGATTTCTTGTCGTTGATCAACAAGTTGAAGATTGCAGACCAAGATATATCCCATATTGGCATCGTAGTTCATGATATCAAATGTAAAACACTGAAATTTGTTTTGTGTAACTTCCGTCGTGTAAATCAGCCTTGTAACCAGGCATGTTCTAGCAAAATGAGCTCAATATGAAGTAGGGCCTTTCTGGTATAAAAAGTTCCCTGAGATTATCTGGACCATTTTCTGTAACAAACATGATTTCAAGGATTGACCAACAGCCCTTTCGACAGAAAAAATAAAAACCCAGAGTTGATTGCTCTCTCTGACAATGTATCAACTATAATATACAATGTATTTTTTGCAACAAGAACAATCAATGTTTGACATCTGAACTTTGGAAGGTGTAATCTGGTTCAGATATAAAGAAAATGATCAAAACAATGAACTATGGCAGCATCAATTAAAATGTGTGAATGTTTCTCTGATTTTGTGCAAAGTATATGTATGTGTTCAGAAATCTGCACTCATTAACATGTGCATCTAGTACATAATTTTCCCTGATCTCAGCTGGTATTAGAAAAGAAAAATAAATGTTCTCCTGTAATGGTGGTTGTGTCGTTCTTCTGGCCTTCTCTTCCTGATATGAGCACGTGGCCCGAATAAGTAAATTTACCGGTGCTAGGAGCTACCGGCGAATGTCAACCAATCAAATGCAGCCAGCTAACTTTGTGTGGGTCAAGGATCCAACGTATTCCATTGCTTTCCTAATTTACCAACTTTGTATTTCTTCAACCTGGGCCCATGCACAGACAAAACAACCCTGACACATGCACCTTTTTCTGTGCACAGTACGGGATAGAGAAACTTATCTCTTGTTGTACCTATAAAAACCCATCACTATTGATTTTCTTTCGGTATTTTAGATGGTTCATATCTTTAAAACCAAAATTTATTTTTCAAAACTTTTTATATATTTGAACTCATGATGCCAAGATCTGTAGAACAAGCATAATTTTGGATAGTTTTCAAACGCGTTTAAATTATGATGTTTCAAACCATTTATTTCACTTAATATGTTTCAGTTATTTTATAAAATAGATGTCAATAATTTAAAAGACAAATTTCAATATTTTACACAGTCTGATTTCAGTTACTTAAAAAGACCAAATTCCTTCATTTTAAAGACTGATTTCATTATTTAAAAAGACCAATTTCAGATATTTAAAGAGCAAGTGCACATATTTCACAGAAGGTACAAACTATTTCACATGTCATCATAATCCCTTTCATAGGACATATTTCACTTTCATAAAAAGCATTTAAAAACATGCATTTCTTTGTTATTTCAATTTCAAAATTTATCGACTTCACAAAAAAATAGTTTCACACATTTTAAAAATAACACTTTCATATATTTGACAAAAGTTAAGTTATATGACATTTATTTTAGAACACTTTAACTATTTCATATATCACACATGCTCTTCACTTCAGGTATCACACATAATTGGAAGAGAAATATATTTCACATCTTAAAAAAATCCGCTTCTCTCTTTCAAACAATCTATTTCACAATTTTTAAATTGATTTAAATTATTTGACAGATGTATTTCTTTGTTATTTCAATTTCGAAACACATCGACTTCACAAAAAGTAGTTTCACACATTTTAAAAATAATACTTTCATATATTTGACAAAAGTTAATTTCATATATCACATTTATTTTAGAACACTTTAACTATTTCATATATCACATGTTCTTTATTTCATATATCACACATAATTTGAAGAGAATTCTATTTCACGTGTTGAAAAAAAATCCGCTTCTCTCTTTCAATCAAAGCATTTCATAATTTTTAGATTGATTTCAATTATTTCAAAGATGCATTCCTTTGTTATTTCTATTTCAAAACACGTCAGTTTCATAGTTATTTCAAAAAGTAATTTCACTCTACTTTTTCAACAAATAGATTGCAGTTCTTTCGAAAACAATTTTTCCAAAGGTGATTTCACTCATTTTAACAGACATGTTTCACTCATTTCAAAAAACCAGATTCCGCTCATTCCAAAAATGCATTTCACTCATTTTAACAAATATGTTTCACTCATTCCAAAAATTAGCTTGCACTCATTGAAAAAACATATTTCACTCTTTTTAAAAGTTATATTTAACTCATTTCAAAACGGTTGATTTCAATAAATTTGAATAATCAATCTCACCCAATTTAACAGACATATTTCGCTAACTTCTAAAAAATAGATTTCACTGATCAATATATAATTGAAATGGAAATGTGATTGAAATAGCAAAACTCAAAGTAGACAAAATATATTCAGTATTGACCTTGTTTTAAAGATCTCTGCGGCAGGAGTTCAACTATATAAAAAGTTTCAAAATTGAAATTTTCATTTAAAAGATATAAATGATTTAAATTAACAAAGATGAGATAAAAAGGTGAATTTGTTGTGTAAGAGAAAAGAGAGACTGCACCTGTACTTTTGCTGCCATGCATGTGCACTGTTGTAGGCCAGAGAGAGAGAGGAGCATGCATGCATGCATGCATCTAATCAAACAATAGTTTCGGTGGGGTCATTCACTGTATTTAGTCAGGTATAGTTGTTGCATGGTAGAAACTAAAAATTAATAACTGGCAGTCACACGAATCTTGGCGTAGTCAATGGACGATGGATTCCTAACCGGTAGCTACCAGTTCCGGTAAAGAGGGCTTTGCGGCACGTCGCCCCATGCAGGGGCACCGTGGGCAGCCGGCAGTACAAGGTGGAGAAGCAACAGTCCTCATTCGCGTGGTTTACATGGTCAAAGAAATAAAAACTGACGGCAGTGCCGAATTCCGGTTTGCAGCTCCGGTCGTTCTCGACGGCGGCAGCGCTTCAGGCAGCGGCAGCAGAGTGATATGCGGCCATCTCGCCGCGCTGTGTTGCTGGCATGGTTGTCGTTCCGCTCGCTGCTGTGAGGGCCGAACCAGGAATCCACGCCCAACAGTCCGATTGTATGGAGAAGGGCTCCGGTCGCCGGCCATGGAAACATCGATCAGATCGCTGCGGAAGTCGAAGATTGGAGTAAATATTGTATACAGCGGGCCCAAGATTGGAGCCGAAATCGCTGCTTTTTGGAGCTGACACTAGGTGCTGAAGCCGAGACAGCTACGCACAGGGGCGAACAAGCGTATAGCATCGGATGGTGAGGGGGAACATGTGGTACCATCTCACGCAGGGTAGGCACGGGATGGGATCTGCAGCCCGTCTCCACGAATTTTTATTCCACCATGGCCCAAGTGGTGTTTCTACATGTAAGTTATGGGGTCAACTGACCCCGCAGGTTTTTGATAAAACATGGTAAAATTATTGTACATTATGAAGAAAATAATTCAAAACTTAGCAACGAACCCATAGATTATTTCGGCTGGTTTTGCCATTGCATGCCCCCCCTCGCCCCAGCCTTGATAAAAATATAAGGGGAATTTTTCTGAGTGAGGTTAGATTAAGAAAACCCCAAGAAAAAAAGAAAACATAGTAAACATCCCTTTTTATCTGTTTAGCCCCCGCCCTCCACCCCCTCCCCAAAGATAACATCTTATCTAGCTTCTTTAGTGGTCTTAGGGTTCACTTTACAACCGTATACTGTACTTTGGTTCAGGTTTCACAACCATTTATAATACAACTTTGAGATAGATTATCTTCTTCCTCCGCCCTCCCACATGTGATCCTCGTTCCCGTATCCTCACCTAGGGCGCTTGGGACATGATTTGAAATACCTGGGTGAAAAGTAAAGGAACTGGTTATGAATTTTTTTTGGAAAGAAAGGCATTGAATGATGAAGGAGACTAGAAAGCTTGAGTGGGGGAGAAGTGGGAACCAGAGAGAGCATGGAGGAAGCTAGAAACTAAGATCAGGGAAGGATATGGAATAGAAGACGGAATCCAGAGAAAGAGAAAGCGGCATGACGCCAGTCGCAGGCAAATCGCCCAAGTCGCCACTCAAGTTATTGTAGCAGGGGAAAGTTTTGGTACTATCAGTTCATTGCTTCTTTTTTTTAGCGAAGCTATTAGTTGACTGCTGCTACTATTGTCTTGGACAGAACCTTGAGGCCTGGCAAAAAGGAAAAGGAAATGTTTACGTCCGGCAGGCCGGTCGAGTGTGAGTCGCACAATCCCACTGGATCAAACGACGTCTGGCAGCCCACATGGCCACGTCGCTACCGCAGCCTCTTAGCCCAGCACCACTTCCCATCCCTCTCGCCCTCTCGATGTTCTTATCTGTCTGCTCGTCCAATCATCCCACTCCTTTCTATCCCCTACCTCCAGCATGAGTGCCCAAATCAAGTCTCTGGAGAAATCACATCTGTTCCCCGCCTTCCTTTTTTTGCATCTAGACCGGGTCGAGACGGGGCTCTGCTCGTCCACTACTTTCTGATGCGAGGAGTACTCAAGGGCTGATGCAATCCAGGAAGCCATGGCCGTCCATCTCCTCGTCCTCCCCCTCGGCAAGGTTGGATGTTTTGCAACCGCCGAGGTTGGAGGTGGTGGCCACAGGTGCTGCAATTTGCTGCAACCGGCACCGGGAAAGATACCACCGGCGCCTGAATTTGCTGCAACCAGGATCCACTTTTTTTGCTAGGATCCACATTTTTTGAGTGATTTTTTTGCTGCAACCAGTCCAAAAAATTGCTACCATCGTTTTGCTTTTTGCTACCTCCGTTTGTCCGCTTGTCAATTTTTTTTGCTTAATTAGATCCATCTTTTTGCTGGAACTACTGAAACATTTTGTTACAATGGTCTTTGGTTTTGCTACTGCCGTCTTAGTTTTTGCTCCCACCTTGTTTTTGATTTTCTTGCTGAGTCCATCTTATTTTGCTGGAACCTCTCCAAGTTTTGCTGCAACAGTGTTTGAATTTTGCTACAACCGTCTTCGTTTTTTTGCTACTCCCCCATTTGTGATATTTTTGCTGGATCAATCTTTTTTGCTGGAACCACTAAAAGAGAGAGAAAAAGAAGGCTGTGAATGGCATGCAGGGAGCTGCAAACAGTTAAAAAAAGCTACAACCAGCTTCCTAGGGAGCTTCAAATCGAAGGCGATGGAATTTGGGGACGGGCCACCGCGCAACCATGAAAGCTGGAACCGTCGATGGAAAAAGCTAAAACTGTTTTCTAAAAAAGCTTCAACCATAAAAAAGCTTCAACGGGCGTGAGAAAAAAGCTGCAGCCGACGGCATGGCGGTGCAGCGAGGAGGGCAACCGGCGGCGAGCTGGTGATGCTTCAAGGCAGGCCTTCGCGCGTCCATGGCGGGTGTCTAGGACTGGATGCGATTTTTGTTGAGCAAAAACACGATGAAGAGGCTAATCTGATAGTGGACAAAAAGAGAACTGGCGCACCCGATGCGACCGGCCGAACTGTTGCTCCGATGCTTATCAGTCGCCCAAAGGAAAAGAGAAAAAACTGGAATAAGCAAAGGCCGTGGGCTCTACTTGGCGATGCTGCCTACCCTGCTGCCGAATCATGGCCGACGAACCTGCCCATGCTCAATCGCATAGCCTTTTTTCTTGTTGACTGGTGACTAAATTTGGCAGGAAAAAACAGCGATAAAAATCGATTTGGAAAAGTGAGGAATCAAACCCCGTGCCTCTATTCCACATTGATTAGCACTCTACAAATTGAGCTACATCCCCTTTCACATGCACTGCATTAATTCAAACTAATAATATTAATTAACTGACTGCAATCAAGAAAAATACTGATTGTAAATATATATCCCAAAAAAAACGTGAGTTTGTTTTAATGCAGGCGTGAAAGCTATATACGCACCATGCCATTGAGCGGGCGGTACTTAAACTAGTTTCTTCGTATAGCAAACTAAACAATCAGCCGAGACATGACGACACATGGCTAGTTCAGCCAGCGTAGCGCACAAACTAAGTCAATTTGTATGCTCGCTACTATCGATCACACGAGGTCATTTTAATTGTGAACTGAGGGCATGTATAATGGTTCTATCTTAGCAATGCCACGTAAGACAAATGATGAGGTGTAGGAGAGAGAAATCATAAAAAAGGCTTGTCTGCTTTTATTTAAGAGAAGAGAAGAGATGATCTCTTAGCACAATATGTCTCATTATGTTTCTAGGAATAACTAGTTATTGAAAATAAAGCTAAGAGATGACCCATTGTACACATATTTTTTTATCATCTCTAAATTACATGCACGCGATAAGATAAAACTATCTTATCAATCATTATACATGCCCTGATCACACAAGATCAGGTTGGGTACAAAGCTCCCATAAAAAAGAGTACGGTACAACGCTCCCATAAAAAAAAGATTGGGTACAAAGCAAACGATGACATCGCTTAAATTAAAGCTGGAGCTTCTCCTATCTATCCAATTATCCATCCTTGACAATCCAACTTCCAGCCCAGTTGACGACGCAATCAACAGTCAATTCAGCGTCACGTGGTGTTCTTTCTTGCCGTCTAATTTTTGCAGGAAAAAAACGATAAATAAAAAAACCAATGGAGATGCGAGGTATCGATCCCCGTGCCTCTATCCAACATAGATTAGCGCTCTTCCAATTGAGCTACATCCTCATTAGAGCATCTCCAATAGATGGTCCAAATGTAAAAGTATCTAACTTTTGGACCGTCTGGGGCAAAAAACGCTGCTCTAATAGACGGTCCATATGCAAAAAAAATTGGACCGCGGCCTTCTTGTGATGTAAAATACAACACCTCGCGGTGCAAATTTACATCACGAGGTGCATCTGGTCCAAAACCAGCCGCCGCCCGTGAATGACCAACCGCCACTTCATTTCCTTCCCTCCCGCGCCCGTCCGCCCGCCCGAAGACCAGCCGGCCGGAATCCGCCGCCGCGACCGCTCAAAACCTTGCTGTCGGCGCCGCCACCACCCCACATCCCCGCCGCCGCCCTCCGCCGCCGTCTCCCCCGTCGCCTCCCTCGCTGGTAGCCGGCTCACAGCCGCCCAGACGCTGCCGAATCGGGAGGCAGTCGGCGCGGGATTCGGCGCCTCCGACGGTCCGACTGCCGCGATAGGACACCGTCGGGTCTTAGGCTGCCGCCAACCTCCTCCCGTTGGCCGTGAGCCTGTCCACGGTCGTTGCGTCGGCCGCACGACCGCCACACCAAGCCCTCCGCCCGGCTGCCGAACTATTCTTCGCCGCCCGCCGAGCTCCTCTTGGCCAGCCTCCAAGCTCATTTCTTATCACCGCCACCGTCCGGAGCCGACCGCAGCCGTTAGCAGTAGCCAATCCAACCGGCGGCCATCTTCTTCCACCACGCACACAAGGTGTTCGACAGAATTCTCCAAGGCTGCTGGCCGGTTTTGGACCATGAATTTGGACCATCTATTGGAGTTGCTCTTTTGGACCATGAATTTGGACCATCTGTTGGAGTTCTCCTTTTTTCGGAGCTCCAAAACGCACTTTTTGGCGGTCCAAATTATACATCTCGGTTTTGAACCGTCAAAATTTGGACAATCTTTTGGAGATGCTCTTAAAATGGATTGCACTAATTTGTTGTTTTAATATTTATTAATTAATTACTTGTGATCAAGAAAAATATTTCTTTCTAGGTCCAGCAATTTTGTTGTTTTAATTCAGTGATTAGTTAAACAAATGTGATATTCTTACGTAAAACTCCTACTCTGCTAGGTTTTGGCCTTTTATCCTTCTTATCCTTCTTACCCATGCTCATTTCAGGCTTGCAGGCAAAAGTACTCGGGTAGCAGACCCGAACAAGTTTAATGGTTACAAAATCACTCGGCATACCGAGGTGAATAAGTTCCGACTGGAAGATAAAGTTTTCTTTCAAGGCCCGGTGGGACTCGCTAGCTCGACGAACGTGTCCAGGTCTATGCCATCTGCAATCTGGGTCGCTGCTTCAATGAAAGTCTCCATGAAAGATTGAAATTGGAGTTTCTTCGTGTTTGCCATCCGAAGAGCCTTCAACTTGTCTTCCTTAGCCTCCTTGCAATGGACACGAATGAATGAGAGTGCCACAATGGCTCCGCAGCGAGCAGCCGACTTTTTCCATGCTTGCACTCGACTTGGGATCTCATTGAGCCGAGTCATCACTGACTCAAAGTCATCTGAAGCGTATCCTCTGGCCACAGTTCCTTGTCTATCCCTGCCAGCGCAACCTTCAGTCGGGCGATGTACCCCAATACACTATCAAGATGGGCTTCCAGTCGCGGCACATTCATAGCAGCCGCATCTCCGACGAGTGAATTGGTGGGGTCCATGCCTGTATCAATTTGTTCTGTCTCTTGCTCGAAATTCTGGCAAAATTCTGCACAAGGAGGAAAGAATGAGTGAGCAGTGGTATTCTGGCAAAATTTTGGCAAAACTCTCAAGAGTTCACTCGGACGAGGAAAAATACCTTCAACCATTATGTACATCTTCTTTGCAAGGCCCCCCAAGTATTCCTCCAACTCGTCCCTCTTTTGGGTGAGCTGGTCCACCTTGTCAGTCAAGACAGTCTTCTCCTCCTTAAGTTGAGCAGCTTCCTTTTTCACCTCCTCGATGGCAGTCTTCAGGGTTGCGTTCTCATCTTCAAGCTTACTGGCCGAGGCTAGTTTCTTCTCAGCTTCTTTAGTCTTTTCCCGAGCCACCTTCTGCGCCCCCGCAAGTTCGTTGTCTTTCCTCTCCAGCGCCTGCTTCATAGTGTCTCAAGAAATAACATTCTTCAGTCGCGCTTGGAGTTGACGGTTCTCACTACGCACATCTGTTCGAGTGGAATCACTCGGTTCAAAGGACGGAAAGGAAGAACGATGAAGCACACTATCAATGAAGTGTTATGTCCCATGGACTTCACCTCCTCCTATGCTTGCTTCAAGTTCCTTTTTGCCAGATCTAGTTGAAGTTGGGCCATTTCCTTCTCCAGAGTAACGTATTGAGCTCCGAGCTCACAGGTCTTTTGAGATCATCAAGGAAACAATTCAGTCAAAAATGACCAAGATATTCAAATTTAAACTCCGCTTCCAAGTAGAACAAGAAAATCCGGATGTTACAAACAAGCAGAAAGACTTCTCAGACCCCCGCCGAATCAAACATTCGACGACGGCCTCGGGGACTACACCCAGTGGGTGCACTCAGTGTGCCCCCACTGGACTCATTTTCGCTCAAAGTCAGCCTGACTGGCTTCAAAACAAAATGTGAAAGAGACTTCTCAGACCCCCGCTGAATCAAACATTCGACGGCGATATCGGGGACTACACCCATGTGCACTCAGTGTGCCCCCACTGGATTCATTTCCATTCGGATCCGGCCTAACTGGTTTGAGTGAAGAGCTACAACTAAACACATTCAAAGATCCCCGCCGAATCAAACATTCGACGGCAGTCTCGGGGACTACACCCGGTGGGTGCACTCAGCGTGCCCCCACTGGATAACTCCCATTCGACATGGCCTTATCAGACCAAGTAGTGAGTTACAGAATAAACAAAACACCCACTGGGTGTACAGGAGCAAGTCGAACAGGAAAAATTCAGTCGAAAATCAACTTACAATCACACTTACTCGGACATTCGCCTGAAGGGCTGAGATGGCGTCATAGGCTACCTTGCTGCCTTCATACACCTCCTTTAGACGTGACATCATCAGTCCAGCTGGGATCATAGCTTCTTTGCTGGCTCTGGTCTGGTCTTTCAGAACGCGATGCAGAGTGAAGACATGAGCCGGCAGGTTTGGTAACAAAGTCGAAGGAACCAGCATCTGAGATTGTTTAGACGGCCCTGAAGCGGGAATAGTCGACACCAAGGGCAGAGCAGTCGATAGTGAGCAGTGGAAATAACACCAGCTTGTGATGAACCATTAGGCTCTTGAGGCGTAACAACCACTACAAGAAATATGTCAACTAGTGACCTTTTGTCAGTGACCCTGGAAGAAATGGTCATAGATCTATGACCATTTGAGACCAATTGGTCAAAAGCTGTTCGGGGGGCTCCAAACCCTAAACCATTGCGACCATTTTGGTCAGCAAGGTCGTAATTCCATTACACCAAATGGTCACAAAGCAAATAGGGCTGGCCGCTGCCTTATTTCTAGTTGTTAACGACCAAAATAGATGGTCACAGCCTTGTAGATTGTGGTTGGTTGTGATGACTAGGCGCCACCTCATCAGTTTTGCCTATGTGTCATGTCCATGTGGAAGTTTTTGCCCTAGGTTGTGAAGCAACCTAAATTTCTGTCATTCCAAAAATTCCCAAAAAAATCTCATAAATTGTTTGGATCATATCTTCATCAAATATGTCAAAAACCTTCCTTGCCTAGTTCAAAAATAACTCAACAATATTCATTTTCTTATTCTGTTCAGAGCAGCAGTTTGTGAAGGAAGTACCACTTTGGCATGTCCAAATAGTATCCATTTTCTATAGTGCTTTCCTATGCCCAAATAACCATCCTCCACCAAATGCCAGCTCAATCCATTCATTATTTTGAGCCGAGCTTCAACATTTGTATTTATGTCCAGTGTGGTAGTTTGTAAAGCAAGTACCACCTAGGCTCCTCCTTTTGAGGTGAAAATTTGTGAAGACGGTCTTCTTAGTAACTGATCATTCTCAGCCAAAACTCACACCCATTAGCCATGTGCATTTCCCGTACCGCAAATCAAACACTTGGCTGCTTATTCATGTTTGAGCATCGATCGGTCTCCTCGTGAGAATCTTATGTTGTGATTTTCTTCCTAGCACCTACCTGGGGAGTGCCCAACCCACTAGACATTCCTAGGCCGCCCAGAACACATGGCAACTCCACGGTCACACGGTGACCACGCGGCGGGCATGCGAGCTTACGCGCTCTAGAGTTGGGGTCCTCGGCCACCGTCCAAACCTCGATGTCTCGCCATCAAACCATGTATTTCTGATTAAATAGATACTTATTTACCTAGAAATGATTTTTGGAAAAAATAAAGAGCAAACTATGAGGCAGCTGCAGTTCAAATTTGACACGCTTCCTCCTGAATCGACGGGAATTTGTATTTTTCACCAGAGGTGGATCAAAACTTTTTTCACCCAACCATTTTGTCAATTCTGCATTATATATGGCCTAGTATTTTACAAAATTGATTTGGTCCATTTTTACAACAATTATTTGGTAGGTCCTTCACAAAAAACCCTCCTTTTGGGCACAAAGAAAATGAAAAATGAATTTTCCGTGCAAAGAAAACGAAAACTTCCTTAGGCAACATTGTTTGGAATTCCAAGATGCACCCTTGTGCACAATATGAGATCATTTAAACAAACTATGCCATGAATGTGGCCATAAGATTGATCATTTGGCTTGAAAGCCATGAATCTTCACACTTGATAGCTCATTTCTGAGAACACTTTTTTAAAATAATTACCGTATTAAAAGTTTATTATTTTTCCTGGAAAATTGGTCACATATAATGACACAATGCGAAGGTTTTCCATTTTTTTGATTTTTTTTGAATTTTTTATGCCCGTTTCAAAATGCGGTTAAAACGGCGGGCTTGACCGTTCCTAGCTAGTGGTTGAATCATGGAATTTTTTTGGTGTTTCTCTGATTAAATAGATACTTATGTACCTAGAAATGATTTTTGTGAAAAATAAAGAGCAAACTATGAGTCAGCTGCAGTTCAAATTTGACCCGCTTCCAACTGAATCGACGGAATTTGTCTTTTTCACCAGAGGTGGATCAAAACTTTTTGACACCCAACCATTTGGTCAATTGTGCATTAATTATGGTCTAGTATTTTATAAAATTGATCTGGTTCAATTTTGCAACAATTATTTGGTAGGTCCTTCACAAAAAAACCTCATTTGGGCACTCGAAAATGGAAAATGATTTTTCCGTCCAAAGAAAATGAAAACTTCCTTAGGAACATTGTTTGCCATTCCAATATGCACCCTTGTGCACAATATGAGATCATTTGAACAAACTATGCCATGAATGTGGCCATAAGATTGATCATTTGGCTTGAAGCCATGAATCTTCAGAGATGATAGCTCATTTCTATGAACACTTTTTTAAAATAATTGCCGTATTACAAGTTTGTTATTTTTCCTGGGAACTTGGCCACATATAATGACACAATGCGAAGGTTTCCCAATTTTTTGATTTTTTTGAATTTTTTATGCCCGTTTCAAAATGCGGTCAAAACAGCGGGAATGACCGTTTTTAGCTAGTGGTTGAATCTTGGAATTTTTTTGGTGTTTCTCTGATTAAATAGGTACTTATGTAACTAGAAATGATTTCTGGAAAAAATAAATAGCAAACTATGAGGCAGGTGCAGTTCAAATTTGACCCGCTTCCAGCTGAATGGGCAGAAATTTGTCTTTTTCATGAGAGGTGGATCAAAACATTTTGACACCCAACCAGTTGGTCAATTGTACATTAAATATGGCCTAATATTTTAGAAAATTGATCAGGTCCAATTTTGCAACAACTATTTACTAGGTCCTTCACAAAAAACCCGATTATTGGCACTCCAGAAATTGAAAAATGATTTTTTGTGCAAAGAAATAAAACCCCATCGCAATATACACACATGTGCACAATATTGGGTCATTTTCACAAAATATGATCCAATTTTCCATCACAGATTTCATACTTTTTAAAAGAACCATTTTTACACTCAGAAAATAAACTTAAATTCTCATTGGTGGAAAGGTGTGTGCCACGGATCGATGACGTGGCACACATCCATCCATCCATCCACATCCATCCATCCATCCCACACCACGGTGACCTCCTCCCTCCGCTCCTTCCTCACAAACCCTAACTCCCACTCCCCCGATTCAGATCGAATCGATGGCGATGCCGCACTCCCTTCCACCGCCGCCTCCCAGGATCCCGATCCCTTCTGCCTCCGCCACTCCGCTCCCGATCCAGATCCCCCTTGCTGCCGCCTCCCTCTTTGCCACACCTCTCCCCTCGCGGCCGCCTCCCTCTCCGCCACCCACCTCTCCCCTCGCCGCCGGTCTGCCACATCCGACAACGTTGAGGCCAGCGGGCGCTGGATCCGGCACCAGCGTGGCCCCTCCATCGGCAACTCGAACAGGGTGTCGGCGGCGCCATGGCTTCCCCCAATCCCACGGCGTGGGCCTGAGCCACCCGCTGGCCTCGGCTAGGCCCCGGACAAGCAGCCGCGCGGGATGACGACCATCATCGACACCCTCCAGGTAGGCACTCGGTGAATCCCCGGTTCACGGGGCGGCCCTAATCCTGCTCGGAGCTCCCATGTTTGACTTGCTCTCCTGCTCTCGCAGATGATGTTGGAGGCGGCTCCCGGTGGACTGGAGCGGACAGAGTGGTTGGAGGTCGTCGCGCTCGGCAATGTGGTGTCCAGGCAGGCCACCATCGGTGAGTCTGAAACCGGACTAAATTCCCTAGACTAATTCTGTGAGCTGGGCTGACAGTCATTCACGTGCATTCAGAGCTGTTAGGGTCTCTCTGGGTGACCATTGATTCGTTTCAGTTGCTTGGCATGCCCGATAGGATCACAAATTAGGGAAAATTTAGGTGTTTTATCTCAATTTAGTATTTTGTACTTGCTCGAGAAGCCAATTAGCTGCAGTACATATGTTTTGGCCGCTGTATGCAGCCGAGGTAAGTTATCTCTGGCCATGTTTAGTGCTCACTGCTGACCGCTGTATTTTGTTTCTGTCTAGTGCCCACTGCTGCAATTCATGCAGTCCTTATGGTTGTGTGATACTGATTTTTTGCTGGTGATTTATCTCTGGCCGTGTTCACTTATTGTTGTTATGCCTGTTTTCGATGTAGCTGGGATGGTCTGGAGCAGAGACTTGCCTGGTGTGGAAACGCTCAAGGAGAACATTGCTGCGTATTTCAACGTCCTGCAGGGTTTCCTTTTGGCCTGTCATGGAAGCATGATCGGTGCCGGTCCTACGCTTCACAAGTATATCACTAGTTCTGCAAAAGGCGTGGTGGATGCCAGCTTCTCGTTGTTCAAGCTAGTTGTTTCTGCCTATGGTATGTGATATCCAACATCCTGATGCAGCTTATCTCTAATATACTTCTAGTTGTTTCTTCTAATATACCACCTGATTAAGCATTTCTCTTGCTGGCCAATGCTGAATTGCATCATGTATAACAGCAGCACATCCTTAAGTCCTACTCTTCAAGGTGTCATATAACATACTACCTACCTTCCTAAGCTTTAAGTTCTGACAGGGTGCTCCTAGTTATAGGAAACTTAAGCTTTAAGAGTACCTTTTTATGCTGATAGATAGGATATGATTTCTGAAATGTTTATGCTGATAGATAGGATATGATTTCTGAAATGTTTATGCTGATAGGATATGAGCATGGATGTTGATTTGTGAACTGTTTGTGCTGGTTGGATAGGATATGAGCATGGATGTTGATTTGTGAAATGTTTATGCTGATAGGATATGAGCATTTCTCTTACAAGGTCAAATTTATACTCTATGTATGTTGATCAGATTGTTACTTAATGTTCATGCAGTATCGGCGACAACAAGAAGGCCTGGAAGAGCGAACACTGCGGGTATGTGCAGTCGCTGCCAAGCTTTCTGATATTATTAGCCTACCAGATAATTTCTGATATTGCCTTTTGGTGATTACAGGGCACTGAAGATAAAGCTTACAGAAAGAAATAAAGATGGCCATATTCTCACATACTCCTGGATTTCATTTACATCAACTTCTCAAGAGAGGAGTACTCCTTTTTAGTAGTCTCAGTTTAAAGTAAGTTAAATGAAAGGAGTACTCCTTTTCAGTTGTCTCAGTTTAAAGTGAATGAAAGGAGTACTTGCTCCCTATACTAGTTACTTCTACTACTTATTTTTAGTTGTTTAGTACTACTCTGTAGATCTGTGATACTAGTCTAGTTGCTTGTATAATTTTGTTTATTAGTGTAACTTGAACCATGGAGTATTACCCTGTTCGCATATGTGTGATTATGTGTGTTCTGTAGTCTCTAGCTCCAGTACATGTGAAATATATGTTGTGGTGTAAATCATTTTCATTCTATCTTATAAACGTGTTTCTTCAATAGCTATTTCTGTTCAATTCTTGTTGTCACTGATGTTAGCATTTAGTTTGTCTCAAGTTAAAAAAATACTGAAAATACAGTGTACAAATCAGCCCAAATATGTGAGCCTCGGTTCTGAAAACTAAAGAGTTCATATATTGGTAGATAGACTGTGATTTAGGATATGCTAAACAGAAAGCTTTATAAGATGGAACTCTCAATATCATGACTTCACTTTGTCTTTAATTTAATATGGTTAGAACTATCATGGTTTTTTAAGTAGTTGGGGCATTAAGAAACAGTATGCTGGATGTTTGGCCTTGCATCCGTCCTTCCATGAATTCATGCTTGTGCATTGCTAGTTATTGCTTTTTTTGCAGGTCTTCTTCTTCCTCGATCTGTGCAGCAGCAACAATTCAAGGTCATGGTCATGGAGCAGCAGCCATATTTTTTCTTCTTCTTATTCTTCCCTGAGATGACATGAGATGAGGTTTGTTTTCCTCAAGGTCAAGGTGCAACAGCTCGATTTGATTTGATGTGATTGGATTCAGTTTCCTCATGCCTCTCTGTTTGCATTGCAGGCTCTGTTGGTCGGTCTTCAATTCTTCATGCTACTGCTGCTACTGCTACATGAGGACCCTCTTCAATTCTGCATCCGTTACGGCCGCCGCAGCTTCCACCTCCAGAAGAGCACCTGCTCCTCGTGCGGTTACCCGTCCGCCCGCATCCGCAAGTGTAAGCTCCCCTTCCTCCGTCCTAGATCTCTAGGTCTGCTGCTGTCATGCGCCATGTTCTTGATGTTGCGCGACCTCATGTGGATGCCACGAACGGCGCTGCTCCTGCGTGCAGATTTGATTCGCTGCATTATTATGCGGTTGTTGTCTCGCCGTGGTTGTTCAAACTGAGATGTACCCAGTTGATTCATCATCTCGGGTCATAAATTTTTTTGCATTCCCTATTGCTGTAGCTTGTTGGATGCATAGTTTGATCTCCCAATGGGAATTATTAGTGAATGGTGATGTCTGGTCACGAGAATGGTGATGTAGTAGCTGGTATGCTTGATGCGTGTATGTCCATCTCTTTACTGTTTTGCTAGAACCATAAATCCTGATGCGCATGATGATCATGGTCTGGTTTGTTAGACCTATTCTGCTGGTGCTTAAAATTTGACATGCCTGGATTCTAAAACTTGTTCTTACAGTTTTCATTTCTATGATCAATTTAGAGAGTTGGACATGTCAGTATATTATATACCAAAAAAATTCCTAGCTAGTGAGAACATTTTAGTCACTCCATGAACGCATACTGGTTAGTGTTAGTCATATTATTTATGTACATGGCATTTGCTGTCAATTCTTGATTATAAGTTATTGGATCCCTCATTGGCTACTGTTTGATGTTCTGTACCAGTTCTTATTCTTATATGTTCATTCTTATTTTTTGCATAGGTGAAGCGCGAATCCATGTCCGAAGCTGTGAAGAATATCAGCAAAGAGTAGCATATTATGTGTTGTAGTTGTAGGCAATAGTAGGCATATCTGGGTTGTAATATACTGTAACGATTGTAATAGATTAATGCAGTATTGGTTTGGACCAATTTCATTTGCTCTCTGGTCTATTCGAAACAATGATTGTGTATGTGCTTTGAATACCCGTGAAATGGAAACCTGACAAGTTATAATGGTTGTTTGACAGATTTTGAAATTTTTGATGTGTTGGATCAATTTTGTGATAAGCATGACAAGTGGGACCAATCTGATTGGTGGGACCAGTGGCAAAAAAAGGACGAAAATAAAAAACCAGTAGATTGTAAAAGGCTGCATCTTAGAAAAAAAGGCCGAATTAATGGCCCAAGCCCATGTAGCCAGCAAAAATTAACAAGAAAAAAATACATTAAAAAGGCCGAATTAATGGGCTAGGCCCATGTAGAAAACTGAATTGGACCGGGCTGAATCTTGTGCCACATCAACTTGCCACGCTGGATGCCTACGTGGACTGGGGAGGTTGCTAGTGACCAAAACGCCACAGTGGACATATTTTGGTGGTAAACGTCCACGACCTTCTCACAGAGAAGGTCGCTATAGTCAGTTTACGACCCTCGGCTTTTGACCTTCTGTTTTTGGTCACAAAAAGGTCGCAAATGAAAAACTATGACCTTTCAGTGACCAATAGTGGAGGTCACAAGATAGCATATTTCTTGTAGTGAATGGGAGGTGCTTGGGGTGGTCTACTCGACGACACTCTCTGAGTGAAGCTGCGGGGACTGCTCGAGGTCGTCCTTTCTACACCTGCACCTCTTTGAAGCTCGTCCTCATCGTCAGGGCAGAAAGGACGGCGAATGATTTCTATTGGCTCTGCAATCATTCAAACAATAACAGTCCGTTCAATTGACAAATCAACTAAAGAAACAGAACAGAGTGCAAACAGCTCGTAACTCGCTGAGAGGTGGCTGCATCTACAGTGTCTGCTTCCGCGTGCTCCCCGTCAATTTGCACGGGCAACGTCACCGAAGTGGCAGCCCTAGCACACAATTTTTTCACTCGGTCAACAAAAACATGAAAGACTGCAGCAATAAGATAGAAAATGCAAAAAAAAGAAGCACTCACGTTGAGGCAACGGGAACAGTAACCTTTATTCTTGGCAGGGCCTTCTGAGGGTTAGGTGGAACAGTCTTGGCTTGCTTGGCAGTTTTTTCAGTCGGGTATGGGGTCGGTGAGGGAGTCCTGGATTAGGGGGTATCCGGATAGCCAAACTATATACATCGTCCGGACTATTGAAGCGTGAAGATACAAGACTCAAGGCTCGGACTCGTGTCCGGATGGGACTCTCCTTTGCGTGGAAGACAAGCTTAGCGATCTGGATATTGTATTTCCTTCCTTGGAACCGACTCCGTGTAAACCCTAGCCCTCTCCGGTGTCTATATAAACCGTAGAGGATGGTCCTTAGAAGGCTAGCTCCTAGTGTTTAGCCTCTATGATCTCATGGTAGATCTACTCTTGTACTACTCATATCTTCAATATTAATCAAGCAAGAAGTAGGGTTTTACCTCCATCGAGAGGGCCCGAACCTGGGTAAACATTGTGTCCCTTGCTTCCTGTTACCATCAGCCTAAGACGCACAGATCGGGACCCCCTACCCGAGATTTGCCAGTTTTGACACCGACATTGGTGCTTTCATTGAGAGTTCCTCCGTGTCGTCGCTTCGAGGCTTGATGGCGTCTTCAATCGCCAACAACACGGTCCAGGGTGAGACTTGACTCCCCGGACAGATCTTTGTGTTCGGCGGCTTCGCCCTGCGGGCCAATTCGCTTGGTCATCTGGAGCAGATCAACGGCTACGCCCCTGGCCATCAGATCAGGTTCGGAAACTTGAACTACACGACAAATATTCGCAGAGACTTGATCTTTAACGGATTCGGCCCTGTGCCAGGAGCGCCGGACAGTCACGGCGAGCACGGCCTAGACTTGCCGTCGGACAATGCTCGGGACATCACCCCTGCAGTAGCCCCGGATCTAAATCCGGTGCAGGTTGCGTCGCCCAAGGACGGAGGGGTAGACCCCGCCCTGCAGGCCGCATACTCATCGGCGGTGAAGCCGAGCACAGGTCTCACCTCTGTGGAGGCCTGTAACCTCGGGCCCCCGGACTCGTATCCGGTTGTTGGTCCCGGTCCGCACACCCCCGAGCCAGCCGAGCAAGGTTGGGCTCCGGTAATGGAATTTACCGCTGCGGACATCTTTCAGCTCTCGCCCTTTGGCGACATGCTGAACTCATTAAAGTCTCTCTCTTTGTCAGGAGGCTCTGGGGCGAACTATGTCCGGCTTGAGTGGGAAGCAGGTGACGAAGGAATTCGCTGCCCACCCACCACCTACTTCATTGCCACGATCGATGATTTAACCAAAGTTCTTGACTTCGACTCCGAAGACATCGACAGTATGGATGATGATGCAGGAGAAGCTTCAGAATCTCTGGGGCGCGGGACTACTACCTTGTCACACGATATACACATGGTAGATACGCCCAAGAAGGACGACGGCGATAATCCGGATGATAAAACACCGGGGAAAAAGCCAAAACCGGCGGCGTAGACGCCGCTCAAAGTCCAGCATCAGTAAAAATAGCGACAAGAGCGCAAGAAGGATCGATACACCAATAAACCCCGAAGGCAATAATGACCACATGGACCCAGCGATGGAGCAGGATGAGCCAGGTCATGCCAAACCAAGTTCGGAGAAAATACCCAATCACACTGATCCATAGGGACAAGCTCATGAAACAGCCCCAAGACAGGAACACAGTCCGGACGATGATGCATTCATCAATCCGGAAGAACGAGTGGAACGAGACAACCTCCATCGAAAGCTTATGGCCACAGCGAGAAGTCTAAAGAAGAAGAAGCAACAGCTCAAAGCCGCACAGGAAAAGCTCAGTCGCAGATGGAATAAAGTGCTAGACACTGAAGAAAGATATGGCGACGATCCCCATACAAAAAGCTATCCAAAACGCAAGCTACTGCCAGAATTCGACGATGAGGCCATCCCACCAAAGAATAATACGACCAGGAGACCAGGCGTACCACTTCACAACCACAACAGGGCGGCTACTGACACCGCGCACGATCTACATGAGCATTTGGATAAGAAAGCCGGTGCAGCCAGGTCAATCTACGGATCTAAGGGACACACCCCAGCGAGGGACTATGGTCACGCAAACGCTCATACAAGCCAAATTCCAGTTCGGAATATGCACCGGACACAACCCCAGCCGAGCACATGCCACAACGCGCCCAGATACAGAGGGGCTGCTCACCTTCTGTGCTTCACCGAAGAAGTACTGGACCGTGAATTCCCACAAGGCTTTAAACCTGTGAACATAGAGGCATACGACGGAACGACAGACCGAGGGGTCGTGATCGATGATTTTATCCTGCATATTCACATGGCTCGTGGGGATGACCTCCACACCATCAAATACCTTCCCCTCAAGTTGAAGGGACCAGCTCGACACTGGTTGAAAAGCCTCCCCGAAAATTCAATCGGGAGTTGGGAGGAACTCGAGGACGCTTTTAGGGCCAACTTTCAAGGGACTTATGTCCGTCCCCCGGATGAAGACGATCTAAGTCACATAATCCAACAACCCGCAGAGTCCGCCCGCAAGCTTTGGAACAGATTCCTCACTAAAAAGAATCAAATAGTCAATTGTCCGGACGCTGAAGCCTTAGCAGCATTCAAACACAGCATCCACGACGACTGGCTCGCCCGGCACCTCGGCCAAGAAAAGCCAAGGACAATGGCAGCCCTAACAGGCCTCATGACCTGCTTTTGCGCGGGTGAAGATAGCTGGTTAGCCCGTAAAGGCACCAGCGAACCAAACACATCCGAAATAAGGGATGGCAACGGGAAGCCACGGCGTAATAAACACAAACGCCAAAACAAGGAAGAGAGCCCAGACAACACAACGGTCAATGCCGGATTCAGGGGCTCTCGACCTGATCAGCAAAAGAAGCCATTTAAAGGCAATAAAGAGGGACCGTCTGGTCTGAACAGAGTCCTAGAAAGACTATGCCAAATTCATGGCACCCCGGAGAAATCTGCGAACCACAGCATAGAGAATGCTGGGTTTACAAGCAGGCCGGCAAATTAAATGCCGAACACAAGGGGAGGGAAACACCAAGTGAAGACAAGGATGAACCTCGCCAGCCGAACACTGGGGGACAGAAAAAAAATTTGCCAGAGGTTAAAACAGTAAACATGATCCACACGACTCACACATTCACGAGAAGGCATGAACGCGCGCCTAGAGACGCGCACGATGTAGATCCCATCGTACCCACATCTGACTACTGGATGTCTCGTCCGATCACTTTGGATCACATGGACGGCCGAACTAGTATTCGGCGCGGAGGATCACAGGTCTTGGTGCTTGACCCAATAATCAACGGATACCGTCTCACCCGTGTCCTCATGGATGGCAGCAGTAGCCTCAATTTAATATACGAGGACATTGTCCGTAGAATGGGGATAAACCCATCCAGAATTAGCCAAAGCAACACCGCCTTTGAAGGGGTGATACCAGGCGTTAAAACCTACAGCAGGGGCTCCGTTGTGCTGGAAGTAACATTCGGCTTCCCAGGCAACTCCAGAAGCGAAGAACTACTCTTCACCATCGCCCCCTTCCAAAGCAGCTATCATGCATTGCTTGGAAGAACGGCCTTCGCCCGCTTCAACGCATTGCCGCACTATGGCTACCGTACACTCAAGATGCCCGGTCCACGTGGCGTCATCACCATTAGAGGAATCTCAGAGCTCTCTTCACGCGCAGAGGAACACGCTATGACCCTAGCGGCCGGATTGTAAGTGGACTCCAATATCAAAAAACATAACTGGTCACTACGACCACAGACACGGTTAGACGAGTCTGATAGCCCGAATAAAACTGAACCAGTGCACCGTATATGTAATCCCATAACGGATACCGGGGGCTATAAATATTTAATGCAGCCCCACATCTGGCTCAACCTTACTGGCAAGCCAATATCTAACACTTTTATTATCAATCACATACTTACATTGTACTCTCCTATGAGTTTTCTTTTTCCACAGACAACGTTCGCGCGATACCCTTCCAGGATACGGCACAATGGAGACAAAGGCGCAGACGTGCAGTAGGGCCCTGTTCTTTTTAAATTAAGCCCTTGTGTAAACCTTTTCTACTGCCTCTTGTTGTTTAACCATCCCATGGGTTCCATACCCACAGAGGATACTGCCGTTATTGGCATTTCGCCATGACAGATTAACCGCACGTACCTGGAAATTTAGGGTTTATAACAGGCTTTCGTCAGCCTGTTTTGTTTTACAAAGACCGAATACCTTTGGGAGTGTTCGGCTTCACGAGTTTGGCCTTATATGCATCAGCTCCGAATAATGCTTTGGTCAAATGTTGGGTTTTCCCGGCTCCTGGGTTTGCCGCCTTATGTTCCGTTATTATCGGCTAAGGCGGCCAAAGGAGAAATACTGCGATTGTGCCCTGGTTATTCCGGATGAGCACCTTAGTAGAGAAAGCCGAAAACTGACTATCATGATACAGCGAGAGACTGTTCAACCACTCGAAGACTCACCGAAATCTTTAAGGATTCCTACGCATTAAGGAAGGGCCGTTTCCCGGCCATGTACATACGCGCCCGTATTCGGATGCATGCGAATGTACCAGGGGCTATATAGTAGCCCCACAGTTAGACTCCCATGGCTAAGCGAAAGTGTTATAGCTATATAGTTTGGTTGCCTAGTTCGACGTGCGATCACCTCCTTAATGGACCAAGACGTTGGATCAAGTGTGATTAAGAATATTTCTTGCGAATACCCCCGCATTGTATGCGTGGGGGCTGAAGCCAACGACTGCTAACTTTCGGACTACTCATATCTATATAAAAACGGCCGCAAAGGGGACACAATCATACTTCCGGGCAAAAAGTATAAACATAGCATCATAATCAAAATAAACATTGTTTTTTACAATGATTCGACTTATCACTCGAACAATACATTCTTCGAGCACTGCGCCTCTATTAGGCGGGCACCCTCTGTGACCTGTGCCAAGTAGTGCTCGGCCGGATATTGTCCTCCCGCCGGATCCTGGGTCGCTATAATGGTGGCCTCCATGTCCGTACAATAGGCTTTAACGCGGGCAAGAGCCATCCGCGCACCCTCTATGCATGCCGACCTCCTCATGGCGTCAATCCGAGACACGACCCCAAGGAATTGCTGCACCAAACCAAAGTAGCTATCCGGCTTAGGCCCCTTCGGCCAAAGATGGTCTATTACAGACCACATTGCAAGCCGGATAGCCTGTGGAGCTCCGCCACAGCAGCCACCTTGTCATTTAGCGGCAGCGGGCGAGTGGGAGATTGAACTGCGACCAGAAAAGTTTCTCCACTTCTTTATCATCTTGACCCTCGAAAAACTTAGCAGCATCAGCTGTACTATTCGCCAAGTCCGCATATGCCACTACTAGGAAAAGGCCTACTAATGGTGCACCGGTTTTGCCTACTAATGGCGCACTACCAGTGCGCCATTAGTAGCACGCCATTAGAATTTTTTACTAATGGCGCACCACTGCTGCGCCATTAGTATCTGGTATACTAATGGCGCACCTGGCAGTGTGCCATTAGTATGTAACTCCATGCGCCATTAGTATGCCTCCCGGGGGGGCATATGTAACCATGTGCTTTGTCACACTAATGGCGCACTCTGCCTTGATGCGCCATTAGTATCCTTTGGCATACTAATGGCGCACTCTGCCTTGATGCGCCATTAGTATGAATATTTGGTTTTTTTTTGCTTTTCTGATTTTTGCACAGGTTACAAAATATATTATTGGACAGAATATAGACAGTAGCACACAGCAACATCAGATTCATCGAATACAATAGAAGATTAGTCTCCGAATACAATTCATCATATTAGTCTCCGAATTCAAAAGACCGAACAAAGATAAAACATTACAAGTCTCAGACCGCGAGTATCGAGTTTGTCTTCACATTACAAGTCGATATAGATCATCTAAACTACCATCACATAAAAGAGAGTTGTGGTCATCACGATGAGCATCATCGCGATCAAACTGGTCTTCATCTGGTTCCTCCAACGCTCCCTCCTCTCTCCCGCTAGATAGCGGGCATATCTAGATTCGGCCTCCGCCCTAGTGCTGTACCCTTTGTAACTGTTACCGATGAAACGATGAACCTGTCTCCGACATTCCTCCCAGTCGTCGTAGACTCCGGGAACCTTACCCTTGTACACGACATATGATGGCATCTCTATGCACAAGCCAAACAACAGACAATACATAAGCAATATGTAAGTATGCAACAAAAGGATCAGAAGAGAAAAGCAAGACATTAATAGCACGATTCATGGTCCTACTAATAAACAGAGTCGATTACATCTAAGTTGAATGACTATCCAAACCAAAGAGACATACGAATTCATTAAAGTTTAATTACAACATGAGCCAATCAATGTTTCAGAACTACACATCACTACTTTCGACTCGACTCATCGGACAGGAGCATGAATGAAGCCGCCGTCTGTCGTGATGGTCATGAAATCGCGGTCGTTGTCACCCTGCATTTGTAGCATTCCATCTATCTCATTGTTGGACGGTTGATATCTGAGGTAGAACTGCCCCGAGGTATGAAGGACATCTTGATGGATGATGTCCGCAAAGTCCGAATGGATGCGAAAGAATTCTTGTCTGAGGTCCGCGTCCTGGATTGCCAACAAGTTCGCGGCCCAATCTTTGAGATTATCTGGTAGCAGAAGTTGATGATGGTCCCTTACGATCGCCCGCATGTGATGGAGGGCGTAGTAGGCATCCTTATGACCGCCAGGCGGCTGCTTGACGCAGTAGAACTTCGTATTGTGTGAGAACATGTGCTTGCCATACTTACGAACAGTCCTGGTGAAGGTGCCTCCAGATTTGGCGTAGCCGGGGAGAACATCATCAAGAACTTTCTTGACATTTGTGTAGTCTATCTTGGAGTTACGGTTCGGGTCAAAATACGTGGCCATGGAATATTTCGGGCTTAAGAGGATGAGTGTGCAATGTGTGTCACTGCACAGAACACGGAATGTTAGAAAAAAAAAGAACGATCGAAATCTAAGAAATCATATGTTACGGGGCGGTTAAGGGATGACTTACTTGGGAAAGTAAGCCACAAGGAAGTTATCCTTATCTGGGTTTGCCAGAATGACGCCTTCGAGGTGTGAACTCGCAACTTGGCGGTCCCCAGCGCTGCTCAAGTGCTTGGCACACATGTAGAAGGGGTCGACTATCACGATGTCCGGGGTCTTGTCTCTAATGATCCGCATCTCCATACTCAGCGAAAACAACGGAACAAAGGTGTAGTGCAGCGGATGAAGGTTAAACATAGCAAAGATGTCATCAAACTGCAGGACGATCGTACCCCCGATGTCGCCATCCACAAAGCCCTTGCCCTCTGGCACCTTGGCCACGAAAACCAGGTATGCCACATCCTTTTCTTTGAGACGCCGCTTCTCCAAAGAAAGAACACTGTCGTGCAGACTCCGCATAGCACCGGTTGCAGCATTCAGCATATTTGGCGGTAGCATCGCCCTACCCGCCACATGCACCCTCCTCGAGATATCCTTAGGTGAAGGTGGCCCTTCCTGAGCACGGATCGAACTCGGTGCCGGCTGGCTCGCACCGGCGCCCTTGTTAGTCTTTCGTTTCCGTCCCTTCTTCTTGATCTCCTGTAATGGGACCGAGTTCTGCTCACAGACTGCCTTCTTGAGCGTGTTGGGGCTGATAATATTTCGCACCTCAGCTATCTGAGGCTCGGTGAAGGCGGGAGCTGGAGGCGTCTCCTGAGAACTGAATGCCAGACGACACCTATTGCAATTGGATTTCTCCACCGTACCAGCTAGATTGCGGTCCTCTTGGTTGGGTTCTTGAGAAAGAGGCCTGCAGAACTCGTCAGCGTACCCATGTTCGGCAAAGTACATATTGACTTTGGTAAATGTACCGTCGTCGTTGTCATCGTCGTCCGGATCCTGTGCCATAGGGCTGTCCGAATCCTGTGCCATAGGGATGTCCGACATAGGGATGTCCGGCAGGTCCGGTAGCGTTGCGGCGTTCTTGCCATGGCTTGGCGCCGGCACGACTGGCGGTCTTGTCTGTGGGGTGGTGTCCCCCGCCCCCAAACGAATCTGGCTCTTCGGCCAAAGCAGCGGCCAGTTTACGCAGGCGCTGAGGGTCATCTCATCTTCTTCGTCGGCCCCAGCGGGTCGAACCGGAGGTAACAGCTCGTCGCAGCCTGGCAGCACCCGAACCACTTCAACCCTATACACTGTGGGTGGCATCAGATTACCGTGGAACATGCGGTTGCCCGGTTGAACGATTCTGCCCTTGGCGACATCGACCAACTCGGCGCCCACGAAGTGCAGAAGAGTGCAAGGAATGTCGGCGGTGCCCTGCGAAAACATGTATAGGGCGTCAGGGATGCCCAGTTAAAGGCAAGGAGATGAAGTCATCGGCCGAGAGGCTTAGTTACTGTGATGCCGTCGAGCTTGGCTAATGTTGAGGCACCGCCAACGGTGGGCGTACACCCGGGTGCATTAAGCTCCAATGCCCATGCCGGCGCCGGAGACACGACTACCGCCTCCGCCGGAGACACCAATGGCGCCGCCACCGGAGACACCAATGGCGCCGCCGGAGACACCAATGGCACCGCCTGTGCACTGTGCGAGTTGTCAGCCGTGAAGCTGGGAACCGGGGGAGGCCCCTGTTGGCCGCCCGCAATCCACGTCGTCAGCCCATGAATCAACGTAGGCACCATGGCGTTGAGCTTCGTTCCCAGTTGTTCCACTTGCTCTTGGACAAGCTCCGGAATCCGCGCCACTTGTGCCTTGAGTGCTTCAACCTCGCGCGTCTGGCTTTCCGAGCTGGCCTTTTTCTCCTTCTGCACACCAATGTTATAGTATGACCCCCATTTTGTGGACAAGCATTTGCCGGCCACATGACCAGCTGACGTCGGCTTAGTGAGCTTATCCTTGCTTTTCATTATGTTCAACGCCCTATTTAAAGGGGTGTCGAAAGGGGAGCTCTGAGACGACCCCGCGCTACTGCTTTCAGTTTCCTGTGAAAGGAACATGAACCATTTAGAAATATTGGGGATTAATTAGAGTTCAACCATATGGAGCTAATTACGCGGGGGTGTATTCCTTACCAGAACAAGCTCAAGCGCCCTGGTCTTCGGATCCGTGGTAAGCTCCTTTGTTATCGGGTCCTCCTTGTACCGGGCCCTGACATAGTTCCTGGTCTGCTTGTTACCGCTGTATTTCTCGGAGTGGGGTGGTAGGCCTTGCTCGGCACGCTCCACGTCCTCCTTGTCCCATATAGGCTCCGCCACTCTGTAACCGCCGGGACCGAGTTTGTGTTCCCCTAAGTTCAACTCCCGCATTTCTTTCCCCCACTGACTTGATTCGGAGGTTGCACTGGTCGAGCACTTGATCTTGAACTCCTTGTACTCATCTTCGCTCATCAAAGGATATTTCGCCTTGATCTTCTCATAACTATCACCTTTATCAATCATTTTCTTCACCATGCTTCTCCAAGTAGACAGGGACGTGCTCATCTTCGTGAGGGCGGCACTGTTCACTTTATTCCCTGAGAGGCGTGTGTTTTCAAATTCGGCGGGGAACTTGTATCGTTCGTGCAGCTTTGTGAAGAGGAGGTTGCGCAAATTCCCTCGGTCCTTATGCCTAAGGTTCTCGGTGTTGACCGAGACGGTGCTCCGGAGAATGCACCCGAGCTGAATCGAGTACCCCTTGACTATATGTTTGGGCTCCGTTGGATTCTCGTCGGAGTCCACTTGAGTGAATTCCTCCTTGACGATGAGGAGCGCATTCGGACGCCGGTCCTTCCTTTGCTTCTTCGATTGGCTGCCATCTGTGTGTGCGCCGCCATCATCAGTGGTGGCATCCTCGGCGGCACCATCAGTGATGTCATCCCCGACGCCACTAGGGGTTGTGTAACCAGGATCGGTGTCTTCCGCGGCGTCCTCATTGCGGTGAGCTTGTTCCTCCATCTCCTGGGACAACTCCCAGAATTGCTTGCCGCCCGAACCACCGGCCACATCGTTGTGGGCCATGTTTCGCTCTAAATAGGAAAAAAGTTTGGTCAAAAAGTTGTTTATTGTCAAGGAACAAGATCATGGTCTCATCATTTAGGGTTTGTCGACACCGAGGCACCCTAAAAGCCTAAGCTTTCATCATTTAGGGTTTGTCGACGCCGAGGCACCCTAAAAGCCTAAGCGTACATCATTTAGGTTCTCATCGACACCGAGGCATCCGGGGCAGCCAAGTTAAGTTTTCATCATTTAGGGTTTATCGATGCCGAGGCACCCTAGGTTGGGCCTAATCACTTGGCACTAATCACTTGGCTCTATTGCCACCTATGGTTTAATACAGCAAGAATAAAGGGGCAGTTGATCCTACTTAATTAAGTACTAAGATACCCCGGCCCATGCATTAGTAGCAAGTACCTCATATGTTCGATTTTTAGCAAAATCATGCTAAAATTCACGGAAAATTTCAGCATGACCTTTGCTGAAAATAGGACATATGGAGTACCTGAATTTGCTGGAACGGAAGTTAATCGACATTCCGGCAAACTAAAGGGCCTCTCGGGGTACCTGCAAAATCATCACGACACGAAGGGCCTCTCAAGGCCCTCAAGCAGCAGCGGCGTCTCCCAGGACCCCATTTTTTTTGCTAAATTTCTTTGAGCAACAATCAGAGCAGAAAATTCAGCATATTTCTATACAACAGCACTGTAAAGATGAAGAACAGTTCTACAGCAGCCCATTTATATGCAATAGCATCTTTGGTCATACCAATTTCTGAAACAATTCAAAGATGAAGAAATTAACTATGTATAGTTTATTCTTTTTGTACCAGGAACTATTTTAGTTTATTATTTATTGTACCTGGGAGGAATATAACAATCTTTTTTGGTATATATCCTAGTTATACTACTGCAGGAAAGGAGGATCATCATACACATATATATGTGCATAAAAATCATAAAAATTCAAAATCACTTGAAACCTGATCACTCGGACCACACCACATGCCACAACATACATAGTACATAGAGTTGACAATTCAGTTGCAATCATGTAGTAATGGATTGTTCTACCTAGCAGGTTGTTGGAAATGGATTGTTCTACCTAGCAGGTTGTTGGAAATTCAGTTGCTTTTTTCATTAGGGATGGCAACCAGACATGGTCAAATTTCAATTAAGATTATCTATTGGTTCAAGACTGGCAACAAGACTTGTTCTACAAAATCAATTATCTATTGAGTAGTTCTTATGCTCATCCAGTAGCAACATCTTTCATACATGATCAGTAGTCATGTACCAAATTTTTATTTAAACTGAATATGCAAATCACCAAGAGCTCTACTAGTTTCAGACTAGATTTACACTAAATACACTAGAGTATTTGACCAGTAGTCAGTTACATTTACACTAGACTGAAGAAATTGCTGCATCACTAGACTGAAGAAATTGTGTTGTCAGTTAGGGACTGAAGAAAATGTGTTGCAGATTTTGATTTGCTTGCTGATCTTCGGTTAACTCCATAGAAGAGTTTTGTACTGATTCAGTTAACTGACAGCAAGTAACAGCATGTTCTAACAGCAACAGTTTTAGAGTACTACTCCAAAATCCTCCTAGTTGTAGCTCACCTAAATGGTTGAATTCAAAGAACTACAGTGGCCTTCAGTGATTGAGAGCTTAAAATTTCCAACAATTTGAACAAACAAAGTAAAAAAGGATCAATATCTCATTTCAGCTGAATTATTCTTCATAAGCATAGGCTTTGTTTGTTGGAAACTAGCCTGTGAAACTGAAATTTAATAGTAAACTGAATTACTGTCATTTAACAGTAAACTGAATTTTAAACTAAGTACTGGAGTAAACTTGCTGGAGTACAAATTTATCAACGGGCCATATATCGATAACATCTGAAATCATGCATTGGTGCAAAGTTGCTCCTGTACACTATAACATCTGAAAAATGGAGATCACAGAGTTGCATCTGAAAGAATCGGGGGCGAGGGGGAAGATGGAATCGGGGGCTCTGTACCTGCGGCGGCTGCGGCTGGAGGACGGCGCCGTCGACGAACTCGAGGGCGGGGGCACCAGATGCTCCTCTCGTTGATGGGGGAGGGGAGAGGCTGGAGGCAAACCCTAGCCGCCAAGCGCACGAGTGTTGTAGCTAGGTGGAGTAACCTCTGCCGGAGACGAGGAGTAGGTGGCCGACGTCGTGGTTGGTGAGGAGCAGGTGGCCGGCGTCGTGGTTGGTGAGGAGAGCGCGAGGAAGAGCGCCCCGTCCGAGGAGGTGGTTGGTGCCTTGGCGGCCGGCGGCGGCGGAGGCCTGGAGGATGTGGAAGAAGGCGCAGATGGCGAGGAGGAGTCCGGCGAAGGTCGGGGCGGCGGGGGTGGGGGCGCGGGGGCGCGGGGGCGGCGGGGGTGGAGTCCGGTGAGGGTCGGGGCGGCGGCGTCGTAGGTCGGGGTAGCGCGCGGGTGGATCTGGTGGCGAGGGAGAGAGGTCGAAGGGGATTTGGCAAGAGAGAGGGAGGATAGCTAGGGGGAGGGTTCTAATGGTGCACCGTCCAGTCGTGCGCCATAAGTATGACTATTCGAATGGCGCACCTCCCCTCGGTGCGCCATTAGAATTTTGTTTTAATCTAGCCCACTAACCATATCTACAACCTAACCCTATCTACAACAGAACCCACCCACTAGCCCGACTGGTCAGCACACAACACACACACCAGGAGGTCCTAGGTTTGATTCCCAGGCTCCCCAATATTTTTTTATGCATTTTAAATGTTGTTTTTTATATTTAATTGTGTTTAAATATGTTCAAACTTGTTTAAATCATAATAGTAATATTTTTTTTATAAAAACAGTAATAATTTTTTTTAAATATTTCAAGATGGAGGGGGAATCGAGATCAAGTGTCCTCATGAATTCAAAAAGTGCCCATGAAATTTAAAAATATTCATGATATCAAAAAGTGCCCATGAAATACAATCGAGAAATGAAGACTACGATTTAAATACAATCGATCTTAGCTAGCTATCCGTTCACAATCTTCTTGCCCTTCTTTTTCGCAAATAGAGTTCTTCTGTGGAACGGACGTCCTTTAGGTAGGGTGGTCCTTCTTCTTCTTGTGGTGTGTGCTGCTACTTCATCGTCGTCATCATGTTCGATCTTCGGGTCGCCGTACTTGTCGAAGTCTTACTCATTGGCTACTCCATCCATTCCGATGATCTTCCTTTTGCCTCTCCTCACGACAACACGACTGGGCTTTGGCGGGTCGGTAATGAAGAAGCATTGGTCCACTTGGGAAGCCAGTACCCATGGCTCATTTTTCGCGGTGACGTTTGCGCCCGCGGTCTTGGATTTGGCTTCGGGTATAACCATGGTGGTGAAATATCGGTCTTCTTGTAGGACGCTCTTGGCCCATCTGACACGGAACATCGGCACCTTCTCTCCAGCGTAGCTCAGCTCCCAGATCTCCTCGATCCTTCCGTAGTATCTGTCCTTGTCCTTACCGGTGTAGGATTCCATTGTTACCCCGGAGTTCTGATAACCATCGCTCTTCATGTCCTTGTCCTCGGTGTAGAATGTGTAGCCGTTGATATCGTACGCCTCATAGGTCATCAGGTTGTGCTTGGCGCCCTGTGACAAGGCGAATATGAGTTGTTCTTCCGCGGAAGAATCTTCATGTAAAGGGTACGACAGAAACTTCTACTTGAACCAATGCGTGAAACATGAGTTGTGCTCTTTGAGTATATCTCCGTCCGTCCTCTGTTCGCCTCGGTCATGGTACGTCTTCTCAATAAAGGTTTTGTGCTCTACCACCCAAGGATCGACCATGTCTATGTGTTGTAGCGCCGACTAGGTTTGCTCTTTCAAAGTCGGCGAGTCGACCCTCGAAGTCGACATGCATTTCGCGGCGACCCTCACGGTGACCCCATCCAGCGAGCCTGCCGAGGTGCCTGTTGACGGGCAGACCAACGGGGTTCTCGATGCCTAGATAATTCGTGCAGTAGGAGATGCACTCTTCGGTCAGAAAGCCTCTGGCTATACTTCCCTCTGGACGTGACATGTTCCGAACGTATCCTTTGATGACACCATTCATCCTTTCAAACGGCATCATGCTGTGCAGGAACGTCGGCCCAAGTTGGATGATATCCTCCACGATATGGACAAGCAGATGCACCAGAACGTCAAAGAATGCGGGCGGGAAGTACATCTCAAGCTCGCATAGTATCACCACGATCTCTTCCTGTAGCCTTCTGAGTTGCCTCACGCCAATCGACTTCCGAGAGATGACATCAAAAAAGTTGCATAGGACAAATAGCGTTTCACGGACGTGCGCGTCCATGATCCCACGGATTGCAACTGGAAGTATCTGCGTTATCAGCATGTGACAGTCGTAAGACTTCATCCCGCTGAACTTCTGCTTCGCTGGGTCTAGGTATCTGCTTATCTTCCCCGCGTAACCGTAAGGAAGTTTTACTCCTAGGAGGCAGGTGAAAAACTGCTCGATCTCCTCCTGACTTAGAGTGAAGCACGCGTGAGGGTAGTCATTTCCGCTCTTCTTGGCCTTTTTGCCTTTGCGACGACTTTCTGTGTCCTGCTTCGCCTCATCATCATCATCATCATTAGCGTGAAGCTCCTGCCTGATGCCCATTGATTTCAAGTCTGCCCTTGCTTTCGGCCCATCTTTGGTCCTCTCTGGCATGTTGAGTAGGGTACCAAGCAGACTCTCGCACACGTTCTTCGTGATATGCATGACATCAAGGTTGTGAGGCACACGGTGGATCTTCCAGTACAGCAAGTCCCCGAAAATATACCTTGTTTTCAATACCTTCAGCAGCGGCTCTGGCGCCTTTCGCTTCTTTCCCGGCTCCGGCGCCTTTTGCTTCTTTCCCGGCAGTGGGCAGTCTTTCCAATTTTTCAACAGCTCGTCTATTTCCTCGCCGCTCCTCGTACACGGGCGTTTTCGGGGTTCGGTTTCACCATCGAACAGATCCTTGCGTTTCCTCCACGGGTCATCGTCGCGAAGCCACCTTCGATGTCCCATGAGCACGGTTTTCGAAGACCCGGGATCTCTATCTAGCTGGCGATACGTTGTGTCATCCATGCACCTTACGCATCCAGAGAATCCGTGGACTACCTGCCCCGTGAGATATCCGTAACCGAGATAGTCATGCACCGTCGTGAGCAGTGCGACTCTCGTAGGGAAATATTCTTTCTCTGCGGCGTCCCACGTATTGGCTGGCGTTTTCCACAGCATGTCTAGCTCCTCCTTCAGCAGCCCCAGATACAGACTGATGGCGTTCCCTGGTTGTTTCGGCCCTTCAATTAGCATACTCATGTGAATGTACTTCCTCTTCATGCACAACAAGGGGGGAAGGTTGTACATCCACACAAACACAGGCCAGGTGCTATGTGTGCTTCTCTGGCTACCAAACAGATTGACTCCATCGGTGCTCGCGCCCAGCACGATGTTCCTTGGATCCTTCCCAAATTCTGGGTATTCGAAGTTCAACGCTTGCCACTGGCTCGCATCCTTAGGGTGACTCAGCATCTTGTCTTTTTTATTTATCTCCGGATCATTTCCGTCATCTTCCCGCTTCTTCTCCTCCCTATCCGCGTGCCAACGCAGGAGCTTTGCTACCTTAGGGTCCGCGAAATACCGCTGCAGACGAGGAGTGATCGGAAAGCACCACACCGATTTTCGAGGAGCTTTCTTCCTCTTCTTGTATCGAGTGACGCCGCACACCGGACATATGGTAGACTCCGCGTGCTCGTCCCGATAAATGATGCAATTGTTCATGCACACATGGTATTTCACGTGCGGTAAATCCAAAGGACACACAATTTTCTTCGCCTCCTCGAAACTGGTCGGGCACTTGTTCCCCTTGGGAAGACGTTCGTGCCAGAATGACATGTTCTCGTCGAAGCATGCGTCGGTCATTTTGTGTTTTACCTTCATCTCCAGAGCCATGAGCGTTACTTTCAGGCGGGTATCCTCGGGCCTGCATCCTTCATACAATGGAGTAACCGCGTCTATCTCCAGTTGATCCAGCTTGGCTTTCTCTCGGGCGGTAGCTCTTGCGTTATCCGTCTGCTTGCGAAGCAGCTCTTGAATATGAGGGTCCTGCACCCATCCTCCATCGTCGTCTGCTCCGGCATCTTCATCTTCATGATCATGCCCTTCGTCTTGATCTTCCTCATCATCATGTACGACATCTTCTACATGATGATTGTGTACATCATCACCGTCGTGATCATGTCCTGGAGATTCTTCGTCTTCTCGCCCGCCCTCGCCGCGGTGGTTGTCTTGTTGCCCTTCCTCATTTCTTGCCCGGCCCCCATGGACGACTTCATAGTCATCTTCATCACCTTGCCACCGATAGCCATCCATGAAACCACGCAAGAGCAGGTGGTCCCGCACCTGCCCGGAATCCGGGTCCGCAATAAGGCTCTTCAGCTTGCATCTTCGACACGGACATCTTATCTCCGTCTCGTTCTTTTGAAGCATCTCGGCCTTCGCGGAGCTCAAAAACCTATTCACGATGCCTTCAGTCATCGTGCGGACCATGGTCGCCTGCGGGGTAGAGCAAAACGATATTTTAGAACCAAGAAAAATTTGGCATGACCTTCCCTAAAAATAGGACCAAAAAGAATGCATAGTGCCAAAATTCTCGCCGAAACGGAAATGAATCAACATTCCGGCAAAATATTGGCAACTATCGCATTTCAAATACCGGTACCTGCAAACACAAACATATATGCAACACCACAAACACAAGCAACACCACAAACATACATAGATCTAGCTAGGCCACAAAAAGTGCATGTGCACGTTGTTGGAGCGAGCTAGGGAGAAAAAAAGTAGATCTACATCATGAAGATAGCTTTCCCCTTACTTACCTATCAAAAAAAGGTAATTTCACCACTTAATTTTGATGAATCTATGGTTGAAATGAGGTGAGGAGGAGGAGGCAGCCGAGACAAGCTTGGAGGAGGAGGTGGAGAGAATGAAGTGGGGAAAGTGAGTGGGTAGGTGGGCTGTCCAAAATATCTTGTTGGTCCCAGGTTACTAATGGCGCACCACCACAAAATGCGCCATTAGTAACCCTGGTTACTAATGGCGCACCGGCAGGTGGTGCGCCATTAGTATTTTTTGCAAAAAAGTAAAAAAAACATATGTATACTAATGGCGCACTGTGGAAAAGTGCGCCATTAGTAGTTTAAACTAGTAATGGCGCACTTTGGCATAGTGCGCCATTAGTAGGTTTGCAAAAAAGTAAAAAAAAATATACTAATGGCGCAGTGTCTTGGTCGTGCGCCATTACTAGTTCTAACTAGTAATGGCGCACTTTGTCATCCTGCGCCATTAGTTTGTATGGAAAAATGGGAAAAAAATCAATAGTAGTGGCGCACCGTGAGCACGGTGCGCCATTAGTGTCTTCCACACTAATAGCGCATGAGCAACCGGTGCGCCATTAGTATATAGTAGTGGCGCACTATTTACCTAGTGCGCCATTAGAATCAGTCCTATCTATAGCCCTTTTCCTAGTAGTGTGCGTCTGCAGAACTCCAGCGCCCAGCCAGGGGAGCATACTTCGGATCCAAAAACTTCGTCCGCAGTAAGTAGGAGCCCCCAGCCACGATTTTGTCGGCCTGTTGGAGCTCCTCCCGCATACCCCGGACCTTGGTCCTTATCTCCTTCCGGCATTAAGTGCCTTGTCTAGCTCGGCCGAACTAGCCTTATTCTTCTTTTCAAGGAGTACATACCGGCATTTTTCAACTCCCCAGCCATTTTGGCTATCTTTTCCTCGCTTCGGCGATGAGCAGCGTGTTCGGCTCTCAATTCTTCGGCCGCCTTTAGGGCAGCCGCATTGCTAGCCCAAGCTTGTTCCTTGGCCTGAGCAAGTTCCGCCCTCAGGGCCTCCATGGCAGGAGCACCATCTGCAGTGCCAACACATTGCATTAATATTATACCCCTCTTGCATTTTCCTATGCATCATAATAAGGGAAGCAGAGCACATACCCTGTGACTCTTCCAGTCGTTTGTTTACCAGCGTGATATCGGCATCAATAGATCTGATCTGCCTCCTCAGTTCGGCAACTTCAACAGACTGGTCGGCTGCCGGATCCTTATATACCTACGCACATGTACGGTGCATCCATTACTATATGATCCCCTGTTTGCCACCTATGGCGGGCAACCAGAGTCTCAGGGGCTACTATCCATAGGGAGCACACCTAGCGCGTGCTTCATAACCAAAAAATTGTGCATTTTTCACTACATACCTCAAAGCCTTTGAGCAGGCTTGTAAATGGCTCATTCAAACCGCTTGTAGCGGACGAAATCTCCGTGAGCACCGTGCTCATTAAAGAATGGTGCTCCTCTAAGAGTGCGGCTTGCTCCAGAAGGTCTGTCAGTACGTCTGGCCGGACATCGAACTGTGCCGGACCCTTCTCATCGCCCCCCAGGGGAGCCAAACGCTCCGGGCTCAGGGCGACTGACGTGTTACCTTCCGGCTTCTGCAGATCCGAACTCCTCCATGACGACACCTCATTGTCGCCCGCTTCATGAGGCGGAGAGATGGGCGGGGTCTCACTCTCCATCATCTCCTGAGGAAGATCCCCCGAAGATGAACTCTGTTGAGAAGAGCTGCTCATCGGACTGTAAAAGACGAAGTCCCGGTTATGAATCTCGGAGAAACACCCCGCCTTCGAATTAACGATCAACTTACAACTCGGTGGAGGGCTGGCCCATTGGTGGGCACGACACGGTGAGGGTGCCCGTCCCGGCAGAGCCCCCTGGTGATACCTTCTTCCCTTGTTTGGGCATCTCCGCCTCCAAGTCTTCGGAGGCGGCCCTCTTCCTCCCGCGCGGGGAGGAGGCCTTAACCTCCACTTCCCGACTATCCTCCGTAGGATAGGTAGCGATTCCCCCAATCTGGATGCATAGTGTGTGAAGTTTGGCTTCACTGCCCTTTCCTTCGCCTTTCCCTGAGGGGATTTTGCTGAGCACCCGGCCAAGCATCTTGGCGACGGTTGGGCCAGGCGAACCTTCAGAAAGTGGCGCCGGACACCTGATTCTCTCCGCCTTGTTGAGACATTCCTGGCCACGGAGGGATTTTCAGAATAGTAGTTATGATAAATATAAATGAAGTGTCCAGCTTTAAGGTTACTTACTTGGGCATCTAGGTGATTGCAGCTTAGGCCCGCATCCTCGGTGGTGTCTGGACACTTTACTTGTGGTCCGAAGAATAATTTACACATCCCTTCAAGCTTCAGGCCGAAGAAGTGCTTAATAGTCCGCGGACCCTCCGGATTAAACTCCCACATCCGGAGAGGCCGACGTTTGCACGGCAACATCCGTCGGATTAGCATCACTTGAGTTATGCTGACACAATTTATGTCCCTCTCAATAAGCTCGTGGATGCGATTCTGCAGTTCTGGTACATCACCAGCGGGACCATAATTCCATCCTACGTCGGTCCAAGATGCCAACTGTGACGGAGGGCCCGAGCGGAACTCGGGGGCGGCTACCCACTTTGTGCCTCTGGGAGCTGTAATGTAAAACCACCTTCGTTGCCATATATCGGTTACTTCTGGGAAAGAACCCTCTGGCCATGGGGCATCGGCATTCCTGCTTATTGTGGCACCTCCGCACTCTGCATGTCGCCCCTCGATCATCTTCGGCTTCAGATTGAAGGTCTTGAGCCATAAGCCGAAGTGTGGGATGACGTGGAGAAAAGCCTCGCACACAATAATGAACGACGAGATATGGAGGATGGCGTCTGGAGCCCCCTCACAAAGGGTCGAGGGTGAGGCCCAGGCCTTGGAGGAAGTGAGGAACGAACACAACACTCTCATTGAGCTTCGGCGTAGGGATGACTTGCGCTGGAGTAGGAAGCCTGTGCTGGATATCGGCGGTCAGGTACCCGACTTCCCTAAGCTTCATAATGTCCTCCTCCTAGATCGAGGAGGCCACCCACCGGCCTTTTGCATCGGATCCGGACATGTTGGAGGATATGGGGTGTTGGAGCTTAGGTCTTGGGTGTTAGAACTCGAGGTGCGAGAAGGATCAAGGGAGGTGGAAAAGAGGCGTAGGCCTTGACCCCTTTATAAAGGGGATGAATATCAAGAGTCCTCGGCGTGACCGCTTGAGACTTATCTAAAATACACGGAGTCATACCAATGGTCGCCATGGGGTCACACACACCCATATTGATGAAAGATCCTGTAATAAGAGGAACACGATCTCTGCTTTGGCAGGACATGCTAATAAAACCGCCTCGCAACGCGAGTCGAGGTGGGGCAGGAAACACCAGTTCATGTTGGACCAGGCCACGATGCAAGGGCGTGATGTACAAAGATTGCCAGCAGAATGGATTTATGCTATGTTCCCTACAACGGTGTGTGAAGATCATCTTGCGGAATCGGACACTATTCGTCGTAGCAGATCCGGACACGGTCTACGTGTTCGATAATTACCTTGGAGTATTCGGAGAAGGAACCCGCCTTGCAATGCCGAAGACAAGACTACGCGCCGGACTCATCATCATTGAAGCCTGGTTCAGGGGCTATTGAGGGAGTCCTGGATTAGGGGGTATCCGGACAGCAGGACTATATACATCATCCAGACTATTGAAGCGTGAAGATACAAGACTCAAGGCTCCGACTCGTGTCCAGATGGGACTCTCCTTTGCGTGGAAGACAAGCTTGGCGATCCGGATATTGTATTTCCTTCCTTGTAACCAACTCCGTGTAAACCCTAGCCCTCTCCGGTGTCTATATAAACCAGAGAGGATGGTCCTTAGAAGGCCGATCACATTTACAATCATACCATCATAGGCTAGCTCCTAGGGTTTAGCCTCTACGATCTCGTGGTAGATCTACTCTTGTACTACTCATATCTTCAATATTAATCAAGCAGGAGGTAGGGTATACCTCCATTGAGAGGGCCCGAACCTAGGTAAACATTGTGTCCCTTGCTTCCTATTACCATCAGCCTAAGACGCACAGATCGGGACCCCCTACCTGAGATCCGCCTGTTTTGACACCGACAGTCGGCGTCCGAGTGCGTTCTGGGTTCCTTACACTCGACACCACATCCTTCCCGTGGCCAGCCACCGGATCTTGGGTCTGCTTGGTGCGATGTTCGGTGCGTGGTGGTGATTCGACTTCCACACTGTCTTCAGAATCACTGTCATCTTCACTATCATCAGCATAATCAATGTCGGCGTTCCCACCCTCACTTTCCAAACCTTCAGTGAGTTAATCCCCATTCGGCACGGGCCAGTACATCTTCGTGAATACCTGCAAGACACAGATTCCAAAATCAGTTGACGACATATTGAAAACAGGGATAATACACTCGACAAGTTATGTCTCCCCTCTCCTGGAAGATGCTCGGCGTCGAAAGGCAGAATATGTTTGGCTCCATGTGGGTTGTCGTAGGCTCCGGTGATGCTCCTGGGCCACTGTGCCATGACTTCCTCACTAACTTCCTCCGGGTGGATCCGAGCGGTGTCGTCTGCACCCGAATACAACCACATGGGGTGCTCACCCTCTTGTAGAGGCTGGATGCGTCGACTGAGAAACACCTCCAGCAGATCCAAGCCTGTCACTCCACCCCGGATCAGTTCAACTACCGCTTCCACCAGGATCGCCACCTCAGCCTTCTCCTCCTCATCCACAATCAATGAGTGAGGCGCACTGAGTCTCTCCAGTGAAAAGGGGGGAAGGCCAGTCGACGCACCGGGAGTCGGAATGTTAGTGCAGTAAAACCAGGTCGATTGCCAACCCCTAACTGACTCGGGAAAGGTCGTCAAAGGGAAGGCACTTCTACCTCTCATTTGGACGCCTAAACCCCCACACATCTGGATCACGTGAGTCCTCTCGTCAGTATCATTGGCTTTTTAAACGACTGAGGTCGACAGGTGAAGATATGTTTGAATGATCCCCAATGTGGGGGACATGCCAAGAAGTTCTCGCACATCGAAACAAAGGCAGCAAGATACGGTATGGTGTTTGGAGAAAAGTGATGGATTTGTGCGCCGAAAAAGTTCGAGAAACCGCGGAAGAATGGATGAGGAGGCAAAGAAAAACCTCTCTCCACGTGGGTGAGAAGAAGAACCCGCTCGCCGTCGCGCGACGCAGGCTCATCTCCCCCTTTGACAACCTCCAGGATCCGGGAGCTATCAGGTCGTCGACGCCGAGCCCCTCGAGATCTTCCATCATGACCGTCGAGCGCAGCCAGTCCCCTTGGATCCATCCGGGCGGTAGTGCAGCCCAAGAGGTCGAAGCCTTTTTCCCTGTCGCCGCCTTCTTCTTGCGCTCCAACTTTGTTGTTTTGTCCTTCTCCATCTCCGTGGTGGTTGACAGAGCTGAGCAGGGCGACGCAAGGGAGAACGAGGCGGAGAGGCAGGAGGAAGAGGGGGAAAGTGGGGAATACTGTAGAACGCCTCGGCCGCGTTGTCCTTTATATCCTTGTCTTCGAGTGACTAACTGGTGGGCCAACACAATCTCAGTGCATCCGCAACTGACGTCCGCTCGATACATGGTGATAAAGGGGCGCGAAGATCAGGGAGTCCCTCCCCACTTGCCACACTTACCGCGTCGCGTCCGGCCCGCACGCTTCTCCAAATTTTCGAATCCCGCGGAATCCGGACCCGGTAAGTCAATCGATTGCATCGAAGATATCCATATTCAATCGGGTCTACACCCTTCTACATGTTTCACTCGGACATTCAAGAAGCCAGAATCGATCAAGGCGACTGGCGGAGGAGGGAGTAGCTCACGTATCTTCAGACTCTTAGAAAATGTCTCCGAGACATTGAGTTGGGTCGAAATCAGCTCATCCTCCTCCTGCTCGAACCTTAATCCACTCGGGGGATAATGACCATGACATGTACCTAGGGTAGGGTCCTAGACCTGATCCAGATGCCCTACCCAAGGACACTTCACAAAGTACCCAAGACCTACAAAGTTAAGAGGAGGATACCGACTGGAATGACATTATGTGCAAGTCACTCAACAGAAGATCCACTCGGTTAAACACCACCGCCACTCGACCGCCGTAATTCACTCAGAAGTACATGATTTCACTTGATGAACAGAAGACCTAGAACCCCCCCCCCCCCCGATGGCAATGGTCAGACGATCAATTCATCGTTGTAAAGATCATTAACTACGGGCTTTACCGGTAACGTACTCGACGTTACCATCTCGTTGAAACCTTGCGTAACTGAGGGCGACGAGGGGCCAGTGCACTCTATATAAGCTGCTCCTCCCCTCCTGCACAAGGGTTCGCACCCCCTGTAACTCAACACTTCCAAGAAACAAAGCTCCCGCAGCACTGAGACGTAGGGCTTTTACCTTCTCCGAGAGGGGCCTGAACTCGTAAATCCAAGTGTACAATCTCGCCATACCTGTACTCTGCCATTTCCTAGGTAACCCCCTATCTCTACTATCAGATCCCTTCCCACAACAGTAAGATTCTACTAGCTAAACCTTATGATTAATTTATGATTAGAGAGTGTGCACCCACTTAATAAAACATAGCAAAACATTTCAAAAAAATGAAACTTTGTGGGAATGATCACCAACAAATGTCATGGGCGCTTGCAAAGTTTGGCTGTCAAATAACATTCGAGGAGCTCCGTAGAAAAAAGACAAAATCACTGAACATTAGTCAAAATATAAGTGCACTGTTTGAGCAGATTTTATAATTTTGTCTTTTTTGTACGGAGCTTCATGAATGTTATTTGACCATCAAACTTTCCAAGCACTCATAACATTTGTTGATGATCATTCCCACATTAGTTAAGGGGAGTTGGTTTGCTTCGGGCGGAACATAATGGCCGCGGAAGAATATATTTGGGGACATACTCCTTGGAGATGGAGCACATTTGGAACCAGGTGGAGATAGAGAGACATACATGGGTCTATGGATGAATACTGGGTTCGGATGGCAGCGATCTCGTCAGCGAAACTGCTTCCAAGGTTTCATCGCCACTCCTGCAAATTTCTAGCGATAGGTGTGGCCCTTTTCCGACTCCATTGTTTTCTTTGGTGTGCCCCCAATCATGGTGATATTCTTTCTTAGCTGTAGCTAATATCCGTAGTACCCAATGGCAATTGCCTCTTCACGCTGTTGTCCGTCTGTATTCAAGTTTGTTGGCTTTAGTCTTCTATTTTTGTTGGGTCGCTCCCAACTGGTTTTGGGAGCACGTGCCACCACATGGTTCGACCTGAACTTAGCAACACTTGCACTGGTTCATCCATCACAAATTTCCTTAATCTTTCTCAACTTTGACATGTCTTTTTCTGCGTTTGAACTGCACACCTACTTTTATTTAAGGTTCTTCTCCTCATCCTTCTGCTTATATATCCCTTTATTTTTATAATTTCATTCTCATCACTTTGTGGGAATTTATAGTTGTCCCATCAAGAAACTTCTTTTGCTCCAATTCTGCTTTCACCTGAATAAAAGTCATTTCATTTTGGGCCTTTGGGGCAAATTTCGGTTGTTCCTTCACCACTTTTAGAAGTTCATCATTCACTTTAACGAGCTCAGCCTATAGCTTCCTTTCTCTCTAGTAATGTTGAAATTTCTTTCAGCATTCACAAGATTACCCTTAACTCTACCTCCGTTCTCCTCTTCATACATTTTCAAAGGCTTTGACAATGTTGTCCTTTAGTGATTCTGCCAACTCCAAATCAACCCATTCCACAAAATTCACAAGTAATTCCTTCCCGCATAATTATAAAACAACATATATAGATATTGTTCAGGACCTAACACATCACGTCATATATGAAAAAACATGTTAAATTGAGTTGAAATTAAGAAAAAAATGCCCAAATCAACCCTAACCCTATATATTGAGAACAGAACACTCACATCCCTACCCAACGAATCGTCGCCGAACCCTTCAGAAGAATCGGACCCATCTCCCCATGATACCATTGCGGCGACACAATTGTGGTAGTCAGTCCACTGTTGCGTGAACGCAAGGGCAATGGGAAAAGAACAGATAGAATTGGGGGACACAGGAGAGAGACTGACTGTTCCGTCTGCTTTAACCACCCAAGCAATTGAATTAATGGCCTCACCTGCGAGTCGTCTATGTGTGCCACGTCAGCTTGACTAGTGTGCCAACGGTGAGAAATGTTTAGGATGAGCAAATTCGTACATCGGTGTTCGGTGTTACAACCCTACCCCAATATTGGTGGATTCCTTGGTTTTAGTCCCCCATGGTGGTTATGTGATAACCTAGCCCAATTCTTTTGTATGTATTTACTCTCTTGAAAGATTTCACTAACTACTTGAGCTCGCACTGGATGGGGCTCCTCCAATTTTGCAGTGGGAGCACCTAAACGGAGAGTGCCCTCCCTAGTGAACGTGCGGGAGAGGCACGTGCTGGCTAGGCTCGGAGTTTCCTTGCAGTTAATTCCATTTTTTATATTTTTGTTTTCGCCATTTTTCTTCTCTATTTTCTTGTTTTTCTTTTGTTTTTGTTCTTCGAGCGTGATTCCACCTAGACCAGCTGTTACCACTAGTAAATTTTATCATAAAAAGCCTTCCCATATTTAGTTGTCAAATTGATGATCTAGCTAGGAATACGCATTTTTGTCAAAAATGACCATCTGCCCAGTGTAATTGTCAAAAAAACTACCTACAAACAAAAATGTCTAAAAGAACCACTTGTACCATGGTGACAGGTGCGCCAGCCGACACGTGGAACCTGCCGCCACAGGGTCTCGCTGCAGAACCTGCCGCCACCAACTCTTGCAGCATCAGCTGCACATGATTTCGGCCGATGGCGCACGGGAAAACGGAACGGAGTGGCGATGTGGCACATGCCGCAACGCATCCTGGCGGCAGCCTGTGCTGCTTTTCCGCGCGAAACGCAGCAGGTTCTAGTGACAGATTCTAGTGATATCTAAATGTGCTACTGTACAAGATTACAAGCCGTCCTTAATGGTAGTACTTCCTTTTAGAAATAAGTAATCATAGTCTAGCCTTAGCATGTGTGCAACGGACGGCCTTTGACATCTTTTAGTGATGGAGCAGCGGCGTGTCATGACGTCTTTTCAGACACAACGCATGGCAGAAAAGCAGCATAGGCTGCCGCCAGGATGCATGGCGGCACGTGCCACGGTGCCAATCCATTCCGTTTTCGCGTGTGCCATCCGCCGAAATCCTGTGCAACTGGGGCTGCCGCCTGAGCCGGTGGCGGCAGGTTTTGCTGCCAGACAACATGGCAACAGGTGCCATATGTCGTCTGGCGCATCCGCCGCCGTGGCACAGGTGGTCATTTTTTACATTTTCCTTTGTAGGTAGTCCTTTTTGACAATTTAGCTGGGCAGATGTCCTTTTTTGACAAAAATTCCTAGGAATACATGTGATCCTCTATACAAAAAGGAGGGTGTATGGAATTATACCATTTATCACTACTTATGTCCTACTGATTGAGCCACGTAGTAAACGAGCTATGCAACCTCTCGGAGGATCGCACAGCCCATCGGTTTAAGAATGAACGAGCTACCTGATTCAGCATATGTATCCGCTGATCCTGCTGCGCTAGAGGAAGCCCCTTGGCACTCTTAATGTTCCTACCTTGTCGTGTGGCTCTGCGTGCTCCAAGCTTTCTTTCCGCACTTGTCCTCTCCATGCATAGGTGAGCACTGCCATGGTTAGACCTCCAGCATACCTGGTACGACATAGCCTCAGCATTAAGATGAAGATAGTCTATCGCCTTAGGCATCATCATCTCGTCGAGTTGGTTCAGATGAACATTTACATGTGTGAGGTGGCGTCGATTCTCTGTATCAATCACTTCTATTGTGGAACCAACAGACTTAGGGTCCTCCAAAGAAGCATGAGGCATGAGTAGTATTCCAAGCTTCAATGGTTGGGAATTCTCCAAAGATGAATTGTCATCATGACCAGCAAATACGGTTGATCCTGGCAGGTTTTTGTACTCGGATAGTGAGGTGTGACACTGGAAAAACACTTGGCAGACTGGTTCAGGAAATATGCTCGAAAACTTCAATTTATTTCCGCTTCCATTACTGATGTCGCTGCCACTATGGCAAGAAGGCACAATGTCGTGCTCGAATCCTTGACAACATAATGGATCTGGACGGAACCATTCAGTCAAAGTTCTGTGGACGTGAACCCAGTGTTTCTCGTGTGCAACATGGGAGAAATCTTGCATAGGGAGATGAGTGATCTCCTTGATAACAACGTCGGTCATAGAGTTGAAGTGAGGTGTCATAACTCGCAAGCACTTGACAACGGTTCCAATTATGTCTGTACTCTCAGACAGACGCAGCATGACCCCTAGGCAAAAACTGTACTTGGGCACCTTACAATCTTCGTACATGAAGGATAGGAAGGCCTCCAGCCCACGCTCTTGAAAATTGATTGGCCCTATGCGGAAGTATTGGTACTGACCTCCAGGACGCAACAACTGATACGCAATCATTTTGCCCGTGAAGAGATGCCTAATGAGAGGGTTGAAGAACAGGTTCTGGCGTGGTGTCCCGCCGATCTGCACATACCTGATAAATTCATCAGCACCGTCCGCAAGCCTCTCGAATCTTCGAACAATAGCTGCGCTGGCACTTCCCGCAGAGCGATGATCATTGTCGCTGCCAACGAAAGAGGAGATGAACACCTTGGTCGCATGAGCCATCCGTCTAGGAAATGTGGATTTCCTTACCACCTGCTCCGCCAGTCCGCCTCGTCTTCTTCCCGAGAAAGTTGTCTGCATCTGCGCGCTACATCGTCACAGTCCTGGGCAGTACGCTTGAGCTTCTTTCGCCAACGGAGGAGCGACGTGTCAGTGATCTGCCACTTGTTGGATGTTTGGATTGCGGCCTCCATTTTGATGCGCGCCATCTCCAACCTCTCTAGGCCACCACCTCCTGACGCTTCTTCATCTGCTTTGTCCTCGTCTTTGCTGGTGGGGGCAATACCCGAAATAATCCGGCTAACTGCTTCCCCAATAATGACCGACTTGACCATCTCAGCCATGGATAGTTATTTGTGGGTAGCAGGCTAACCAGTAAGAGTCTAAGAGATACCCTGCACTACGCACCAGCTCAAGAAATGGATAGCTCTCACTTCTACAAGTTCTATTGCTTCTTATTGTTACTTCTCCTTGCTTCGTTGGTGTGGTGATCCAAGTGAGCGGCTGAAATATCGAAGCCTGTGCTTACAAAACAAGTGAGCGGCTGAAACATCTAAGCTTGACGGTGTCCTTCTGGGTGAGTGGAGACAAAAGATTTGTCTCACTCCATTAGCTAAGAGAGAGCTGGTCTGCTGCTGCCTGCCGGCGGAGCAAACTTGGCGAGACAAAATATATTTGGAGACGAGCTCCTTGGAGGTGGTGGCAGCGGACATGGCGTTTGGTACTCCATTATCTTTTGTACTATGCTTGCATGAGAGGTACCGGCAGTACCTCCTCACCTCATCACAATATACTTGTCGCCTCAACTAATATTCATCTTGAATATCGATCGAAGCACGCCACCTTATCTTCAAGATACGTACCGAGCATTCGTTTCTAGAGGGTGCCACAAGCTCACAATTTACATCCTGGCAGGAATGGACCCTAGAGCAGAGGGTGACAACATTTACATACACAATGTATTGATAGCCTAATCTAAAACACTTACTTCTCTACTTCTACTCCCTCTGTTCCTAAATATAAGTATTTGTAGAGATTCTAATATATACAGTCACCATATGGATGTATATAGACATATTTTAAAGCATAGATTCACTCGTTTTGCTCCGTATGTAGTCCATATTGAAATCTCTAGAAATACTTATATTTAGGAACGGAGGGAGTATAAAAGACTCGGTTGGTGATGATGATATACCTGCCTTTCGTCATTTCTGACCATCATCTGCATCTAACAATTGTGAGATAAGTTTTGGCATTTTTGCAACAAGACCCCGCTTCACTACACCAGTTTGCAGAACACCACCAAGTACTAACCAGCCACATCCCTCCATCAGCTCATCAAAAGAGCCACGCGGAATACATTTTGAATGAATCCAAATATATTTTCAGTTATTTATATGTACACACCAAAACTAGAGTGGTCTTCTTTCAGTTTGTGAACATGTATTATTCTACTTTGGATCCGTTGCAACACACGAGCACGTTGCTAGTACTTCTAAAACACTATGAAAACATCATCATGATTCCGACACATAACTTTAAAATAGCACAAGCTTTTAGACAATTTGTCTTTTTATACAGAGAAGTGTATACTACAGCCTAAATTTGTCTTAGGGTTCACTTTACAACCCTAAATTGTACTTTGGTTCAAGTTTCACAACCATTTATAATACAACTTTGAGATGGATTAATCTAATTTCGATTAATCTTCTGCGTTTGCCCTCCCACCTGTGATCCTCTGTTCCTGTATCTCACCTAGAGCGCTTTTGCACATGATTTGAAATACCTAGGTGAAAAGTAAGGAACTAGGTATGGAATTTATTTATTTTTGGAAAGAAAGACATTGAATGAGGAAGGGATACTAGAAAACTTGAGTGGGGGAGAAGTGGAAACCAGAGAGAGCATGGAGGAAGCTAGAAACTAAGATCAGGGAAGGATATGGAATAGAAGACAGAATTAGGAGAAGGAGAAAGCGGCATGACGCCTGTCGCGGGCAAATCGCCCAAGTCGTCGCTCAAGTTACTGTAGGAGGGGGAAGTTTTGGTACTATCAGTTCACTGCTCTTTTTTTTTAGCGAGGCTATCAGTTCACTTCTGCTACTATTGTCTTGGACAGAACCTTGAGGCCTGGCAAAAAGAAAAAAAACTGGAATGACAAAAGGCCGCAGGCTCCACTTGCTGATTGTCTCACTTTAGGCGGCGATGCTGCCGAATCATGAGCCGACGAATCAGCCCATGCTCAATCGCATAGATTTTTTTTCTTGTTGACGGATGATTAAATTTAGCAGGAAAAAACAGCGACACCACCTAAAAAAAGGGGGAAAACAGCGATAAAACCCAATTAGGAGATGCGAGGAATCGAACCCCATGCCTCTATTCCTCATTGATTAGTACTCTACCAATTGAGCTACATCCCCTTTCACATGCATTGCAGTTATTTATATGTACACACCAAAACTAGAGTGGTCTTCTTTCAGTTTGTGAACATGTATTATTCTACTTTGGATCCGTTGCAACACACGAGCACGTTGCTAGTACTTCTAAAACACTATGAAAACATCATCATGATTCCGACACATAACTTTAAAATAGCACAAGCTTTTAGACAATTTGTCTTTTTATACAGAGAAGTTTATACTACAGCCTAAATTTGTCTTAGGGTTCACTTTACAACCCTAAATTGTACTTTGGTTCAAGTTTCACGACCATTTATAATACAACTTTGAGATGGATTAATCTAATTTCGATTAATCTTCTGTGTTTGCCCTCCCACCTGTGATCCTCTGTTCCTGTATCCTCACCTACAGCACTTTTGCACATGATTTGAAATACCTCGGTGAAAAGTAAGGAAGTAGGTATGGAATTTATTTATTTTTGGAAAGAAAGACATTGAATGAGGAAGGGAGACTAGAAAACTTGAGTGGGGGAGAAGTGAGAACCAAAGAGAGCATGGAGGAAGCTAGAAACTAAGATCAGGGAAGGATATGGAATAGAAGACAGAATTAGGAGAAAGATAAAGTGGCATGACGCCTGTCGCGGGCAAATCGCCCAAGTCGTCGCTCAAGTTACTGTAGGAGGGGGAAGTTTTGGTACTATCAGTTCACTGCTCTCTTTTTTTTTTTTGAGCGAGGCTATCAGTTCACTTCTGCTACTATTGTCTTGGACAGAACCTTGAGGCCTGGCAAAAAGAAAAAAACTGGAATGACAAAAGGCCGCAGGCTCCACTTGCTGATTGTCTCACTTTAGGCGGCGATGCTGCAGTTATTTATATGTACACACCAAAACTAGAGTGGTCTTCTTTCAGTTTGTGAACATGTATTATTCTACTTTGGATCCGTTGCAACACACGAGCACGTTCCTAGTACTTCTAAAACACTATGAAAACATCATCATGATTCCGACACATAACTTTAAAATAGCACAAGCTTTTAGACAATTTGTCTTTTTATACAGAGAAGTTTATACTACAGCCTAAATTTGTCTTAGGGTTCACTTTACAACCCTAAATTGTACTTTGGTTCAAGTTTCACGACCATTTATAATACAACTTTGAGATGGATTAATCTAATTTTCGATTAATCTTCTGCGTTTGCCCTCCCACCTATGATCCTCTGTTCCCGTATCCTCACCTACAGCACTTTTGCACATGATTTGAAATACCTCGGTGAAAAGTAAGGAACTAGGTATGGAATTTATTTATTTTTGGAAAGAAAGGCATTGAATTAGGAAGGGAGAATAGAAAACTTGAGTGGGGGAGAAGTGGGAACCAGAGAGAGCATCGAGGAAGCTAGAAACTAAGATCAGGGAAGGATATGGAATAGAAGACAGAATTAGGAGAAAGAGAAAGCGGCATGACGCCTGTCGCGGGCAAATCGCCCAAGTCGTCGCTCAAGTTACTATAGGAGGGGGAAGTTTTGGTACTATCAGTTCACTGCTCTTTTTTTTTTTTGAGCGAGGCTATCAGTTCACTTCTGCTACTATTGTCTTGGACAGAACCTTGAGGCCTGGCAAAAAGAAAAAAAAAACTGGAATGACAAAAGGCCGCAGGCTCCACTTGCTGATTGTCTCACTTTAGGCGGCGATGCTGCCGAATCATGGGCCGACGAATCAGCCCATGCTCAATCGCATAGCCTTTTTTCTTGTTGACGGATGATTAAATTTAGCAGGAAAAAACAGCGACACCACCTAAAAAACGGGGGGAAACAGCGATAAAACCCAATTAGGAGATGCGAGGAATCGAACCCCATGCCTCTATTCCTCATTGATTAGCACTCTACCAATTGAGCTACATCCCCTTTCACATGCATTGCATTATTTCAAGCCAATAATATTAATTAACTGACTGCAATCAAGGAAAATATTTGCCATAAATATATCCCAATAAAAACGTGAGTTTGTTTTTATGCAGGCGCGAAAGCTATATATGAAAAGGGGGAAAACAGGGATAAAACCCAATTAGGAGATGCGAGGAATCGAACCCCATGCCTCTATTCCTCATTGATTAACACTCTACCAATTGAGCTACATCCCCTTTCACATGCATTGCATTAATTCAAGCCAATAATATTAATTAACTGACTGCAATCAAGGAAAATATTTGCCATAAATATATCCCAATAAAAACGTGAGTTTGTTTTTATGCAGGCGTGAAAGCTATATATGCACCATGCCGTTGAGCAGGCTGTACTTAAACTAGTTTCTTCCTATAACAAACAAAACAGTCAGCCGAGACATGACGACACATGGCTAGTTCAGCCACCGAAGGGCACAAACTAAGTCAATTTGTGTGCTCGCTACTATCGATCACACAAGATCATTTTTTTAATTGTCAACTGATCTCAGAAAATCAGGTTGGGTACAAAGCTCCCATAAAAAGAAAGTTCGGGTACAAAAGCTCCCATACAAGAAAGATTGGGTACGTACAAAGCAAACGATGACATCGCTTAAATTAACGCTGGAGCTTCTCCTATCTACCCAATTATCCATCCTTGAGCTGAGAATCCAACTTATAGCCCAGTTGACGATGCAATCAGCAGTCAATGCAGCGTCGCGTAGTGTTCTTTCTTGCCGACTAATTTTTGCAGAAAAAGGAAAAGCGATAAATAAAAAACCCAATGGAGATGCGACGTATCGATCCCCGTGCCTCTATCCAACATAGATTAGCGCTCTACCAATTGAGCTACATCCCCATTAATATGCATTGCATTCATTTGTGGATTTAATATTTATTAATTAATTACTTGCGACCATGAAAAATATTTCTATCTAGGTCCAGCGATTTTGTTGTTTTAATTCAGTGATTAACTAAACAAAATGATATTCTTATGTAAAACTCCTACTCTGGTAGGTTTTGGCCTTTTATTTGATTTGTATGTGTTGGTACAATTGAGTTCCCCGAGAGTTGTGGAGATTGTTGGATAGAAACAGTGAGGGACTAATGTGTTTGCTAGTACACACAGAAAGACTAGTGACGATGCAGAAATCCTTCAGTACCCTCGGTAGAGTTACTAGCATGGCTAGACGTCTTAGATCAGAGGGAACACGGTGGTTTTACCCATGTTGGGGCCTCCTGTGATGAGCAATGCCCTACATCCTTCTTGCTGTTGTCATTCATGGTGGGTATCGCAGGTCTTTATTATGGAATATTTTAATCAAGGGTCACACAGTTTTTTTGCGGACAGGTTTTTTGCGCAGGTGTATTCTTTTTTTTTTGCAAAAAAATTACTGATCTATTTATCTTTAATTATGATAGTACAATGAATACTAAAAATAATAAAAATTATATCCACATCCGTAGACCACCTAGCGGCAACTACAAGTACTAAAGCGAGCCGAAGGCACGTCGCTATCATCCCCCCCCCCCCCACCCCCCACCACCCCTCGCCGGAGCCGGGCAAAATTTGTTGTAGTAGATAGTGAGGAAGTCGTCATGCTAAGGCCCCATATATAGGACCAACGCATAAGAAAAAACAACCATCGTCGATGAAGACTAGCGTAGATCAAACTGATCTAATCTGAAGACACTCGAATGTAGACGAATGACGACCAGATCCGAGCAAATCCACCCAAAATAGATCCGTCGGAGACTTATCTTTACATGCCTACCGATGATGCTAGATGCACCACCGGAATGGGGGCTAGGTGGGGAGAACCTTATTTCATTTTAAGGTAGCCGCCACCGTCTCGCCTTCCTGAGCAGGACACAAACCCTAACAAAAACTCGAAGAAAAATGTGAAAGCAGAGCCCTCCCACCGGCAAGGGCCGGTATCCACTCCTCTCCCATAGCCCTAAGGCCACCGGTGGCGAGGCGGATAGGCGGCGACGCTGGCAGGAGGCAGAGAAACCCTTGTACATGTGTATTCGAGTGGAATACATCAATCCAACTGGGTCCTTAGCAGTGGCGGAGCTACATGTAGTCCTGGGGTGGCCATTGCCCCCCAGCCTTGGCCTAATCACTGAAGGAATTTTTTTGAAGGGTTAGATCTTTTGCTAGCTCCGCCACTGGTCCTTAGGATTCACTTTACAACTCTCAACTGTACTTTGGCTCAAGTGTCACAACCATTCATAATACAACTTTGAGATGGATTAAGGATGAGTCGTGGCTCGATGGTTGGGGTTGGCAGTGGCCATCGAACCCACCAATGATCGATTCCTTGGATGGATGTAGGTGTCTCATCCGTGTTATTTTCTCCTTCAGGTATCTCACGGGTCTACGTGCCACAGGATTAATGACGTATCTATTGGTCCAGGGCCGGTCCTGAGATTTCGGGGGCCCGGGGCGAACTAAAAATTGGGGGCCCTTAATATACAAGTCATTGTAATATACTTTTGTGTAAAAAATGTAAATATAAATTATTATCAGTAGCAATTGAATGGATCCAAAATCAGTATGCGCATCAAATAATTTATTACCTTAAAATTCACTTCTAACATTCCTCGATGCAAAGTCACTTATGATGGGGTTGATGTCAATCTCATCCAATAATTTCTTCTCGATGCATGATGTAGCCAAACAATTTAACCTATCTTGAGTCGATGTTAACCTCAAATAATTCTTCAATAATTTCAATTTCAAAAAATTTCTTTCGGCCGATACGACTGTCACAGCCACAGTAGATGCGATAGGCAATGGAGATATTAGGATAACAATCAATTTCTCTGACATGTCCGAAAATCTCCATAGCAGACATTACCCCATCTGGCAAAGTGAATCTCATAATCTTCAATTCAGAAATAAGATCGTATACCTCAACATCAGATGAACCATTAAGACAGGAAGTTTGTACAAATTTTGTACAACATTCAAGTTAATTATCACTTAATGATGTCAGGGTGCCAGAGCTCAATACAAATCCGAATATATCTTTAAACTCCACGAGTTCTTTGAATCTATCATTCAAAGAATTGGTCGCCATATCAACCAAAACACTAAAATATTTAACTCAGAAAGCCTTCTTAGCTTCTAGAATTTCTTCTTGACAATCACTTTCGTCAAACTGTTTCTTCCTCGTAGCAGCTAAAAACACCATGAGAAGCAAATAAAACTGTTTAGGATCAGTGTCAGAAGCATGACGTAACTCAGACAAAGCTGACATTAACTCAGTGCCATCTAATGAGTTACGTACATTCTCGGAGCCACTTACATTGTTATTGCCTATGTTGGAGTTGATATTTTCTTCTTGCAGATCAGAGTCCAAATTTTCATTAGTTTGTTGCTCTTTCACTATAGCAACAATCGCCAACGCATCATCTGGGTTTGGCGAAGTAGTGGAAGCACCAATATTACTTGGCTTGAGAAATTTGTGAATACCTCCGCGCTGTGAGTGTATCAGTTTATTCACTAACTTCTTTTTTCCTTTTGTCGCTGCCCCATGGATATTTCCTCTTGCTGGGTGGCATGAGAACAAACACAATGCTGAAAAGAAAATGTATCAATTGTTGAACGGCGCTAGCCCTGAACAAAAGAATTTCTTGTGTGAATAATAGACCTCAAACCTGATGTCCAGAATCCTGATGATGTCGAACTTTTGTAGTCTGTACGTTTCTGAAGTCTACAGATGACCGAGAGGAGAGGAGAGCAATTGAGCAAAGCTGCAAAGGCCAAAGGAGCGTGAAGATGGGGGCCTCAGAATTGAAACCGGCGGCGAACATAACCAGATTAGGAAGGAGATTACCAGGACGGCGAGGTGGGAGTGCATCTGTGCGTGTGTGCGTGTACGGCGTCGGCGGCTAGCAGCTAGGGCTGGGACGTGGGAATCGTTGCCGGATTCTTCGTGATGGAATAGTCAAACGTAACAGGAAGGAAACCATCCAGCCGCTGATTGCTGGCTATCTTTCCTTTTTTCCTGAGGATCTCTCGCTACCTTTCCTGAGAACAAACGTCTCCTATACTCCCGTTCGTCAGACTGCAGTACTATTGGCCATAGGCCTACATACATACCTCGGATGGCTTCGGAAATTTCTCTAGGCGTGTGGTGTGTGTTGTGCACATGTGCTAGTATATGACATGTATCCATGTAACATGTAACCAAGGCAAAAAAAACTTTAAAATGGATTAATCTGATTTTTCTTCTCTCTATAACGTCAGGTCTTCCAAGAAAATGCTCACGTTTTTTTTTTTTTTTGAGAATCTCACAAAGCTTTATTACTGAATCATAATGTTCATAGGTACAAAAAGAAGATCGCCGGGTTGTCCTAGCCAAGTGTGTCGGTCAAACCCTAAAGATAACGCATGCTTTGCGAGATTATGGGCCTCCGTATTGGAGGTCCTATACTCATGAGTAAACGAACATGAAATAAAGGTAGTTGCTCTAGTCTTGATTTCCTCGACAATGGCTCCAAATTCTGCTGAGCTTCCCTGTCTGATTGCATCTACCACCACCTTGCAATCGGAGGCAACAAGTAAATGGTTGATATAGAGATCTTCTGAAAGTGCTAATGCCTCCCGAACAGCTAGTGCTTCTAGCACTTGGGGGTTGTGCAGTCCTCTGAAAACGAGAGCTGACGCTCCCATGAACAAACCTCTCTCATCCCTGCAAACCACACCAACTGCGCCAAACGTACCTGGGCGTGACACGGCCGCGTCCACATTGAGTTTGTAGTAATCTGTTGGTGGTGGAATCCACGTACAGGGTCGTGGTACTGCTATCCCATGTGCTTTCTCCTTCTTCTTCAAAAACTCTATGTCTGATAAGTAAGCTTTGATGAAGTTGTCAGTGGCAAACGGAGTCTGGTATATATCCTCATGTATAGCTTTCCGTCTTGCACTCCAAATCGCCCATAAAGTAACAATCATCAACTGAAATTGCTCCGGTGGAAGAGAGTCATTCATGGCAAAGAGCCACAGCCGTGCGTCAGGTTCTGAGGTTGCCCACATGTGCTCGACCATCTCGGCTTCTGAAAGTGCCCACACACACCTAGACACATTACACTCCAGCAAAGAATGCCGCCAGCTATCCTGCCCTCCGCATAGGGAGAAAGCACTCGTAGTGGCCATATGACGATGGTTTAGGACATCTCCCGTAGGGAGTGAGTGTTGCGCCAATCGCCAAGTGAAAAAGCGCAGTTTCGGTGGCACTGACATGTTCCATAGCGAGTTCCACCCCCTCATCTCATGTTCAGAGTTGGAAGGATCCTCCCTTTCCTCCAGCCATGCCTCGCGCCCAATCTTGATCTTGACAATCATCTTATAAGCTGACCGTACAGAAAAACGCCCCCTTGGATCATCATTCCATGCCCAGAAATCGTCCACACGCCGTGTACAGAGCGGTATTTGCAAGATCACCTCCACATCAATGGGTATGAACACCTGTCTAAGCAAGTCCTCTCGCCACGCAGCTCTAGTGTGGTCGATCAGATCAGAAACCAGTTGCGGTGGGTCAGCAACTAAGGAGGCCACCGGCTTCATCATTCCGTCCCTTGGGATCCAACTATGTTGCCATATGTTCATGGTAGTTCCATCACCAATACGCCGGATAGCTCCTTGGGTGATAATATCTCTCCCATCAAGTATAGATCGCCACACCTGAGAAGGATGTGGACCTAGTTGAGCTTCAAGGACTGTACATTGTGGAAAATATGATGCTTTAAGGATTTGTGCACTAAGAGAGGAGGGATCACTCAATAATCTCCAAATTTGCCGAGACAAAAGTGCCAAGTTGAAGATTTCTATATCCCGAAAGCCAAGTCCTCCCAAACTTTTCGGTCGGGTCATCAAATCCCAAGCTACCCAACATGGTTTCCTCTTGCCTCTCTTGCTCCCCCACCCAAATTGACGAATGAGTGACGTAATTCTTCCACAAAGGCCTCGAGGTAATCTGAAGCAAGACATCGAAAAAACTGGTAAAGCTTGAGCCACAGATTTTATGAGAACCTCCTTTCCTGCCACTGATAAAAGTTTCTCCATCCATCCCTTTATCCTTTCCCAAACTCTGTCTCGTAAATATTTGAAGGTGCCATTTTTGGACTGTCCAACATCGGTCGGCAGACCCAAATACTTTTCACTCAAAGACTCATTCTGCACATTAAGTATATTCTTTATCTCCACCCTAAGGGTCTCCGGGCATCCCTTACTGAAAAATATGGACGATTTATCATAGTTTACCCTTTGGCCCGAAGCCAAGCAATATGCATCAAGTAGGTTTGAAACCTCATTTGCCCCCTGGACACTAGACTTGAAAAGCAGCAGGCTGTCATCTGCAAACAAAAGGTGGTTCACTACCGGAGCCGTGGGCGCCACCTTTATGCCACCGAGCACTAATGACTGAGAACTGTGTTTTAAAAGGCACGAAAGGCCCTCCGCTGCAATCAAGAATAAGTAAGGGGAAATAGGATCTCCCTGCCTGATACCCCTGGAAGGTGAGAAGCTCTCTAATCTTTCTCCATTAAACAAGACCGAGAATGAAACAGAAGTGATCATGCTCATAACTGTATGGATCCAATCTGGTGCAAAGCCAAGCTTAACCATAATTGCCTTTAGATAAGGCCACTCTAGTCTGTCATATGCCTTCATCATATCAAGCTTAAGTGCACAAAAGTTGTTTGTCTTGGATCTGTTTCTCTTCATGAAGTGCAAACATTCATACGCACAAATAATATTATCCGTGATCAACCTCCCGGGAACAAAGGCTGATTGCTCCTTTGAGATAATATCTGGCAATATCAACTTCAATCTATTCGACACCACTTTAGAAGCTATTTTATAAATCACATTGCAAAGGCTGATAGGCCTAAACTGGGTAAGTAGAGTGGGATTTTGTACCTTGGGTATCAACACGAGTACCGTATCATTAATGCTTGCAGCAGTCTCCTCTCCACGGACGATCCGAAGCACCACTTTAGTTACTTCATCCCCACAAATGTCCCAGTGGCGCTGATAGAAGTGTGCAGGAAAACCATCTGGCCCCGGTGCCTTCGTAGGAAACATCTGAAACAGGGCCTGCTTTACTTCCTCATTTGTGTAAGGAGCGAAAAGCGAAGCATTCATCTCTGGTGTCACTTTCCGAGGCACATGTTGTAATACATCATCTACCCCCTGTACACCTTCCGTCGTGTACAAGGTTTTATAGAAATCTGTCACAAGTTGTTTCATCTCAGCCTTGTCCTCTACTCTTATACCCAGCGCATTGTGTAGAGCTCGAATCATATTCTTCCTACGCCGCATATTTTCTCTCATGTGAAAAAAATTTGTCTTGCGATCACCCGCAGTCAGCCACTGTATGCGTGATCTTTGTCTCCACATTAACTCCTCCCTATGATAGAGCTCAACCAGTCGTTCATTCAACTTTTGCTCAAGGTGATTTGGAGCAGTCCTAGACGGAACACTCCGAAGCCTCTCTAGCTCCGCTTTTGCCTTCTTGATCTCCTTCCTAACACTTCCAAAAGTTGCATCCTCCCATGCCGAGAGGTTCTTTGACAGAAGCTCCAATTTTCTGCGAATCCCCTCAACTCCTTGATCCACTTGCAGTTCGCTCCATCCTGAGCTGATAGTGTCACGCCATGATTCATGTGACTCCCACATCACTTCGTACCGGAAGCTCGGTTTAGGGCGTGGTAAAACCTCTTCAAACTGTACGAGTATTGGTCCATGATCCGAGGACGCCGAAGTTAAGTTTGTAACCTTGGCCATAGGGAAAACTGCCGCCCAATCAGCTGTGGCCATCGCTCTGTCAAGCCTCACGTGGGTGTAGGATCCCCCGGTCACTTTTTTCTCAAAGGTCCAAAATCTGCCATGATAGCCCAAGTCCATCAACATACAAACGTCAACCGCATCCCGGAAACCTTGTATTTGTGCATTACTCCGATTAGCAGCTCCCTCATGTTCATCCGGACGTAAAACTTCGTTAAAATCGCCCAAACACAGCCAAGGGAGGTTGCTAAAAGACGCCAACCCCTTTAGGAGATCCCATGTTTGGTGTCTCAGTTGTGTCTGGGCCTTGCCATACACGCATGTCAACCTCCATGGGTCTTTCCCTTCCTCTACCACCTTTGCATCAATATGATAAACAGAATCACCCAAGATCTCAACATTTATTGTATTATTCCAAAAAATCCCTATTCCTCCACTTCTTCCTTGACTATCTATCGCATAGGCATTATCATAGCCCAAAGTGTTAGCTAAAGCTTCTACACGTGCACCCTTTACTTGAGTTTCAACAATACACAACACGGTAGGGGTAAATTTCTTCGCAAAGTCGCGAAGCTCACGAACTGTCGCGGCTTTACCCGCGCCGCGACAGTTCCAACAAAATGAACTCATTGCGTCCGGCGGCACTCCTCGGAGGACCCCGCCGATCCATCATACTGGTCCTTGCCACGTTCCACTCCATCTGTCACCATACTCGGTGTCCCTGCATCAGACAGCTCCTTAAACAGGGCTCCTTTATTGCCAACATCTTTCTTCCGTCGCTTCACCTCTTTCCTTGGAGACACATATACAGGCGGCATCGGTGGAACCCCATCCGGCTTTCCAGAGATTACAAGAGCTGTAGAGCTCACTGGGACCACGTCCCCTTCTCCATCATCGCTCGACTGAACTGTCTCTGGATGGTTCTTGTCCGAAGATTGCCTCTTGTTACTTGCCACCACTACCCCCAGCGTTGCAGCAGTCGGTTCCTCGATCATACCCTTGGGCTCGCTTGGCCTCGATACTTCTGTGGTCATTGCATTGTCCTCTCCTTCATCCTGCCTCCCCGCCTCCCTGCGAGGTTCATTCTGATATGCATTGAAGCGCCAACTTTGATTGGGGTTATACTGCTCTCGCCCCCTACCTCTTCCTCCTGCATTCCTTGGGCCGCCTCGTCCCCTCTGGTTACCAAAACCACCTCTGCCAGGTTGCCTGAAGCGAATATTGTCAGCCAGAACAAAGTCACCCCACTCAAACTTTGTCTCATCATGAACACCATCACCACACTCCTCGTGCCAATGCCCGCATTCACCACAGTTAAAGCAAAAGACGGGTAATTTCTCGTATTTTACTTGATATCTAACTCGTTCATCCCCCTTCTTTCCAGTGACAAACCTCTTAATTTTTGCGTTGATATCGATTTTCACCCTCACCCGGACAAATTCACCAAAGAAACCTGCCGGTAGCTTGAGCTGCACTTCTTCCACCTCGCCAATTCGCGATGCCATCCCCCTGACTGCAGGCTCGATCAAAAAGTTGTCAGGTAAACGATGGATTTGTGCCCAAACTGCCAACTTATCCAACTTGATGCTATCAGGGTTTTTGAACCCATCATACTCCACCAAAATCACTGCTTGGTCTCTGAAAAGCCATGGCCCCTCTAGCATGGCCTTATTCCAATCCCCTAGACAACCAAACTGCGATGTGAACAAGTTGTCCTTCACCTTCCTCCAGACCACCGTTTTCGCTGGATTCCAGGCTGCACGCATGTCCCCATAAAGAGCATTAGGGCTGAAAGTCCTTGTAGTGTGTACCCTGGCTATGGCTAGCCACTTCGCCGGCGCCCCCAGATCCGGCAACTCCTCCTCCCACACGAAATCATCATCTTCCTCCTCCTGCAAATTCAACCTGGCTAGCAGCTCCTCCGTCGTCTACTTGCCATGCCGCCCCTGCGAGCTTGATCCCGACGCCATGAACCGAGCAGTCTAGTCGCCGCCAACGAAAACCCTAGATCGATCTGCCGGAGAAACCACTATAACCAAGGCCGGGTAAGGTCACGAGGGGCCTCCCTTGATCAGCCCGAGTCCAGGGGATCACCAGCAGGTTCGATCGGGGAAAAGAAGGTAAGATCCGGCCGCGGCGCCGGAGTATGTCGAAACCCTAGGCTATCGCCGTCGGGGAGAGAAAACTGGTAAGAAAATGCTCACGTGTGTGCTCTATTCTCTCCTTCGCTCAATTCGTACAGAGAGAGACCGCGGCGCCACTGAATTTGCCACCGCCAGTAAGGACCTCAACAATATCCGCCTTCACCTTGAATCACTCACCACGTAGGTCTGCTAACGTGCCTAGAAGCTCGCTAGTACAATCATCAATGATTATAACATAGCATTTTGATTAATAAATTTCGTTTATTCTCGAAAATCCATATCTGCACCCGAGCTCATCTGCACCAGCCCTCACGAAAAAACCCAAAACAAATAGTAGAAAAATTCAAAAAATTCCAATTTTTTTGTGTGGTAGACAATTTGATGCGTGAGGTCCGCTCCAATTTTCACATCATTTGAACATCTGAGGAGCTCTCAACAAAAAAGACAAATTGGGGGTCTGTAAAAATATTTACTGTTCATATACTGTTTTGGCCTGATTTTTCTTTTTTGCCGAGAGCTTCTCAGATGTCCAAATGACTTGAAATTTGGAGCGGGCCTCACGCAACAAATTCTCTACCGCACAATTGTTTTTTGGAATTTGTTTTCAAATTTTTATGATTTTTTTCTAACCGGGTGCAGATGAGCCTGGACACCAAAACGGCCTACTTGTTTATTCTAGAGAAAAAAACAGTGGTGGGAGAAGGGAAGAGCTTTTTCTCTTATCTCAGTATGCAGGAAGAGCACGGAACAGACAGCAATCACGTTCCTCCAGCGGCCGGAATAGGCCAGCCCATGTAGATATAGAAATAGTGTTGTTTCCTCTTTTGTTTACAGGTTTCATAAGTTTACTTTTGGTCTCTTCCTTTTTTATTCCCCATTTATTTATTTTATTCCATTTTCAAATGATGAACCTTTTTAAAACACATGCACTTTTTTCTATTCGTGAACTTCTTAAAATTCATGAGCTTTTTTGAATCCATGTGTATTTTTAAATTCATGAACATTTGTTAAAATTCCAGAACACTTTCAACAGTCTAGAATATTTTAATATATTTTCCATGTATATATATTAAATTTTTGTACACTTTTTTATTATTGAATATATTAGAAAATTAGTGAAATTTGGTTAGATCTTGGAACATTTTTTCAAAGTTCACAAACAGTTTTCGCATTTTTCTTTTTTTAATGGATGCAGTCGCCTGTTTTTAGGAAAGAAAACAAAGACCATTCAGCTCAACCCAAGTAGCTACCTCTATGACAATCATGAAACAAATCACCAAACTTGTAAGTGGGTCAGGCCTATAGCGGGTGCCAGCGCGTGGGTTTGCTCACCATATTAAAAGAAGAAACCAAGTTCCGGTATTTTATAGATCAAAGAAAACATACTTTTAAATAAAATTTACGGATTTGATAAAAATATTCACAAATTTTATAGTGTTTATGGATTTGAAAAAAATTATGAATTTGGTTTTCTCAGGAATTTAGTTTTTCCCAAATTTAAAAACATCATTGATTTTAAAATTTTAAAATATTTCGTATTTTATGAAATTTATAAAACCAAAAGAATTAAATGTTCATGAATTTTTAAAATAAAAATAATGATAAAATGATAAAAAATACGATAACAAAAATGAAAATGATATAACGAAAAACTGTAAAAGGAAATAACAAAGGATGAAAAAGACGAAATAACTGTCCAGAAGATTCTAGAAGCTTTTAAAAACCAGTGTCTGCGGGGAGCTTGTTTTGGGTCAACACATTTACTTCACTTGCTCACTCTAGGTGTGCGCTATGGACATGTTTGGTTGTTAACCGAACTTTACCGCACTTTTGTTACTAAGTTGTGGCATGCCATAAAAAGTGTGATGAATAAATTAGGTCACAACTGTAATAAGATTTGACAAAAGTATATATATATATATATATATATATATATATATATATATATATATATATATATATATATATATATATATATATATATATGACAGATGGGACATGCTGCTAAGGAAGTGTGGTATGCCACTACTGTGACAGTACGTGAAACAGACAATAGTTTGGCAATGTGTTACCATGAATTAGATGACCTTATGTATGTAAACATACAATACTTTTTGGTAATATTTCGACGGAAATATTTAGAGTTTATTCAAACGAAGGCTACTAGTCAGGAAGCTAAGTGTCTCGAGCAGCTAGCTTTCACACACAGGCAAACTGCAAGCATGCTTGTCGCACAAGTGTGCTGGACCATTAGCTGACCGCATCACATGTTGAATAACAAAAGAATCAAAACTACTAGCTAGCTCTCCTATCTCTAAAAAAAACAGGTGCTTCGATGATAAAGCTTCCATGAAATCGTTTTCTATCACCACTTTCTTGAACCCCCCAAGACTTGTGAAGATAAAGCTTCCACAAACGGAAAGTGCTTCGACGATCAGGGGATCAGGGGAGATATGGTTAAAGTGGAGGTTATCTTTGTCCATTCACGCATCGATGTTTGAGTCGTCCCTAACTCTCTATATGAGCCCCGCCTGCAATGCCTGGCACCTAGCAACAATAGCCCTCCAAGTTGCTGAGGGTGATTGGGTACACACGCTTGCATAAAATCACAATGTGAAAATTATCTTTATATCACAATTCTGGCACATAGGGTATTCGGATTTGTCATGAAACGCCAACCATGTTTCCCCAACAGGGCCAAGTTATACAAATGCAAATCTCTTCCGCCTTTGCACTTGTGATGCCAGTTTTTCCCAAGAAACCAAATGAAATGATCTCTCTTATCGGTGAACATTTTGCCATGCAAGCGGTTAGGCTTTTACAAACCTTTTTAGTCAGCAAAAAACAGCTCTTGAAGCACCATATTTTGGACAACCCACAACTTTGGACCGGTATTACGTCCTTGCCTACATACATACCCGGTGTACACGTACGTCCGGGTCACAAGACTAAAATGGAAAACAACATGGACAACTCATTTGGTTGGATGATTACGGGAACAATGGTATTCCCATCCATCAGTGTTCAAGTCGTAGACTTGACGCTGATGCTCGTATTTTCTGGATTTATTCTAAACCATCTCGTGATGTGCATTTAGTGGAAGGAGACGTTACCGTCGACTATGAAGACGGTTGTGATGACTTCATCAATCACAAGATGATGTGCCGCCTCAGTCTCTCGGATGTGCTCATATGGATAGGACGTACGTGCGCGCATTTATAGGTATGAACTAGCAAATATGCCCATGAGTTGCAAAGGAAGACAAAAAAAATTATGCACTAACCAAATATGACTGACTCAATACACTGATATATGAGCATCTATTTCAACACAGTGGCTCACCATGTTGCCACTTACTTTTTTTCTCATCCTAGCCGATGATGATCGCAATGTCCACGTGAGCGTAATGCATTCGGCGTGGTAAATCCCAAGGCTATGAGCTTGCCGGTGCATAACACACTTGTCATTATGTTACCCGTGCGTTGGAACAAGAGACAAAAAAAATTATGCGCTAACCAAATAAGTATGACTCAATACCCTGATATATGAGCATACTCTATTTTAACACAGTGGCTCACCATGTTGCCACTTACTTTTTTTCTCACCCTCGCAGATGATGGTTGCGATGTCCACATGATCACAATACATTCGACGTGGTAAATCCCAAGGCTATGAGCTCACCAATGCATGCCCCACTTGTCGCTTTGTTGTGGAAGGGAATGTTTAAAACTTTAAAAACAAATCTCATCGACCACGAACTACTGCCAACGCCAAGAAATATAAAGACTTTCAAAAAATGAATCAAATCCTAGACATAAAAGACTTTTGAATTGGTGGAACAATTTTTCGAATCGACAACATTTTTTTTGAAATTTTGGATTTTCTGAAAAAAATAATGAACATTAGTTTTGTTTACGAACAGTTTTTAAATGAATGACTATTTTCGAATTCATTAACATTTTTTGACTAAACAATTTTTTTTGAATCGATGAACTTTTTTACAATAGGGACAAAATTTTAAAAATTGTTTATTTTTAGTTTTGTGAACATTTCTAAAATTTGATTGATATTTTTTTCAGATTCCTGAATATGTTTTGAATATATAATCATTTTTCCAAAATCATGAACATGATTTTATTTCCCGACCATTTTTTCCAAATCATGATTTTTTAATAATTTGCAAACAGTTTTGCAAAACCACCAATACTCTTTGAATCTGCAAAAATGTTATGATTTCGTAAATATTATTTGAATTTATGTATATTTTATGATTTCTCGAACATTTTTTTTTGAAAACTCAAACTGGAAATATTGAAAATCCCGAATTAACTTAAAGAAGAAAGAAAACAGAATGAGAAAAGAAAAGGCAACAAAACAGAATGAAAAAAAATATAGAGGACAGAAGCCCCGCACATGGGCCGGCCCAAAAGCGCATACATGGGGGAGGGCATGCGTGAAAAAAGCGAGTTAAAAAGTGTGGAAGATGGGGATCGAAGGAGATATGCGTCAAGTACTCTGCTGCTTGTGGATCTGTGGCTTATATCGGTCTCACCTCTATAAAACAGCGAAATAGGACGGTGACTTTTCATCTGAAAAATCGAATCGGTTTCTTCACTAATGGATGGCATAGCGGGTACTTTATAAGAACTTCGGGGGTATTGTTTTGGACGGACCGCCAGAAATGATAGACACTTTATTATTAGGCAAAGATAAAGATATATGTGCATATGTATGAATTATGATCGTCTATGTATGTACTGTGTTAGAAAAAAGTTGCGTTACGAACGGATCGATGAGGTGGGAAAATAAGAAACGTGACAAGTCTTCAGGGCGCGACTGGTGCAGGATCTCAAAGGCACCTTCTTTTTTTTTCTTTTTTTTTTTTTTTTTTTGAGGAAGGGGTCTCAAAGGCAGCTGGTTGCGTTGGACAGATGGAAGTTTGGAACTCATGTACATGTACGCACGGTCGCGCCACACACCTCAGGGGGCACCTGGCTACCTATAGAGTGGAACCGGCTTTGAAGTCGGGAACTAGAATTGACCAACTACGAACTTGCAACTCGCCAAACTTCTTCGAATCCGGTATGTATATATAGGCCGCGTCTGCTTGGTACAGTTGCATGCAAAAGGAGTAGAGTACGTGCTCCAACTGTTTCGTAGCTACCTAAGGAGAGTCAGTCAGCTGCTCGAATATGGCACGGCAAAATGCTGCCTCGGCGCTCGCCGTGGCGTTGGTCGTCGGAGTCTTCGCACCCATCCTTACCGGTAAGCAACCAACCAGCACGACTCCGTTGATCACCAGTGTCAGACTAGCTAGGAGTCTATGACTGATTATTCGCAATGTTATCGATCGTGTGCAGAGGTGCAATCCATCGGCGTCTGCAACGGGATGCTCGGCGACAACCTGCCGTCGCCGGCCGACGTGGTGCAGTTCTACCAGTGCCAGGGCATCGGCGCCATGCGCATCTACGCGCCGGACCCCGAGACGCTCCGGGCGCTCGATGGCACCGGCATCATCCTCATCATGGACGTGGGCAACGGCGACCTCGCCGCCCTCGCCTCCGACCCTGCAGCGGCGGCCGGCTGGGTCCGGGACAACGTGCTCGCCTACCCGAGCGTCCGCGTCAAGTACGTCGCGGCCGGCAACAAGGTGGATGGCGGTGACACGCGGAACATCCTCTAGGGTCATCTTGACCGCGGTGGACACCTTGACGTCGCGACCGCGGTGGACACCTTGACGTCGCCGCGAGGACGTCAAGGTGTCCACCGCGGTCAAGATGAGCATGCTCGTGTCCTCCTCGCCGCCCTCCGACGGCGCATTCAATGACCGTAGAGGGAGGAGGGGGCGGGGGGAGAGCCCTAGAGGGCGCGGGGGGGGGGGGGGGGGGGGGAGCCACTACAGGGTGTCGCGGCCAGAAAGAGCGCATCCTCACCGACTTAGGGGCGTTGTCTTAGAGGCCCTCCTCTAGTGAGGTACCCTCCTCTGGTGAGGTACCCTCTGACGAGGAGAAGGAGGAGGTTTAGGAGGAGGAGGAGGTTCGGGATGGGGGCGAGGAGGAGGAGGAGGTTTGAGATGGTGGCGAGGACGAGGAGGAGGTTGGGGAGGGGGGGGGGCGAGGAGGAGGAGGAGGCATGCGAGGAGGATGGTGGTGGGGGGGCTGATGGTGGTGGCGGGGATGATGGTGCTGGCGGTGAGGGGGTTGGCAACAACAAGGGGTGGCTGCATGGTAATGCAAAACTCCCAAAGCAGATTCCTGCCACCGAGGACCAGAACTGGCTCATTGAGCCCATGGGGAAAGAGTAAGTGCCACTTTATAATAATTTTATTCCTTTGCTTGTCACATGCTTATATTTTTCTTTATTTTGCTTGTCACATGCTAATATTTCATTCTTTTGCAGCAATTGGACATATCCTAAAGGGGCCCGTATTCCGAACGGCCTCATCACCGTCTTGCTGAAGATATACTTGCCGGGGCTGTACTATCCGGATCCAGTCAGGCACCCGGACCGCCTGGTTTTGGCCACGAGCTGGACCACTGGGTAGCGGGCCCCCACGCGGACTATGAGAGCCATGCTAAGGCCGTGATCACTAATTTTTGGGTGAGTTCTCTTTAGGAGCACAAGTCCATTCTGGTTTCATGAATGATTTAACTCATGGCTTCTTCCATTCTGGTTTCATATATGTTGTAGAAATACTATCGAGTTCTTCAGGAGCATAAGGCCACTGCCGACGAGATCGTGTTGCACCAAGCCAAGAAGAAGGCCCGCCAGATGCAGTACGAGGTGCGCTGGGTGGCCATCTCGACATACTATCACAATGCTCTTGGTGTGAATATGACCAAGGACGAAGCGCGGAGGATGGGCATTACCTTGAAGAGGCACGAGTACTTGGCAGTAAGTATAAAAGATTTTTCATTCCGATGTTTGTGGTAGATTTCATCGTTTCATGTTGACATGCCATTATGCTTTCATTATGTAGGTCTGTCCAAATTGGTGTTATGGAAAAGACGAGTCCTGGGCGGCATTGGTGGATATGTGGTGTGGTCAGGATGAAGCCTGGGCAGGTAAGAGCATAAAAAACAAGGCTAACCGAGGAAAGGAGGGAGTACATGCTCAGGAAAACCGGAACCACTTTCTCCACAAGACACTTCATGTATGACTAACCTCATTAAACATTCTTCTTCTTCTTTTTACGGTCACTTTGTTATGTATGACTAACCTCTGTTTGCTGTTGCAGGAGGAGACACTGAAGTAGCCGCTCTCACACATGGAGGCGTGGGAGATCGCCCATACGTGTGTAGGAAGCCCAAGCCTGGCGATGCCAAGTACTATGGCGTGGCACGCGAGAGTTAAGGCAGCGCAGGAGCACAACACTCGCATGATGCAGCGAGTTATTGAGTGCATGGCGACCGGCACGGTTCCTCAAATGGATCCACCACCACCTAGACCGGCTGTCGTGCTGCTTACCTATGAGGAGTTTCTGGCACAGCAACCGGGGACTACACCGGTTAGTACAGGCCCAAACTATTCAACAGTGCTGCTTACCATTTATTCAACACAATTATATATCCCCTTAACTTTTCTTTTCAAACATCCACGAAACCGATGGATCTACTGTTGGTGGTGGTGCCGGTATTTGCATCCCTCTCGAGTCACGGAGCCCGGCCACTCCGATCCACCAAGGCGGTGGCGGTCTTGGCAGTAGCGCTAGGGGTAGCAGTGACGACCTCAGATTTCGCGGACTTGGCGGTGCCAACCTTTGCGGTGGTCGTGGACGTAGTGGCGCTTAAGCTATTCGGCTGTGAGAGTCTATTTTGGCTTCGGATGTTATGCTCATATGCTTATGTTGCTTACATATGACTTGTGTGTATGTTCTGCTACTTCGGCTTCGGGTGACTTGTGATCTTAGCTAGATGCTTATGTTGCTCGTTGTGACCATGTGATGTTGGTTGTGATGCTGGTACTGTTTTGGTTGTGATGTTGTTTGATGGTGGTGCTGTTTTGGTTGTGATGCTGGTGCTGTGATTCTGCTATATAATTGCTATTTGATATGATTTGAACTAAATTGATTTGAAACATAAAAAAGAAAAAAAAAACAGACAAAAACTACACCGACGGCTTAGCCGTCGGCATAGGGGTGCTGCGAGCTACCAGTGAGCGACACATGGCGTCGGCGCATATTTGAATCTACGCCGATGGCCTAGCCGTCGGCATAGTACTGCCCCAGGAGCTACCAGTGATCGACACGTGGCAGGACCATGCCGACGGCCAGGCCGTCCGTGTAGGTTTGAATATACGCCGACGGCTAGGCCGTCAGCATAGTCCTGCCCCAAGAGGCACCTGCGAGCGCCACGTGGTAGAGCTATGAATCTATGCTGATGGCCTGGTCGTCGGCATAGTTCTGCCACGTGGCGCCTTCTAGTTGGGCAGCACTTGACGGCGGCGGCGGCATCCACCGTTAGGCGTGGAACGTTGCCGTCGGCACAGATGTACGAACGCCGTCGGGATAGCATCTATGCCGATGGCATCCCGGGGTACGCCGATGTATATGTTGCCGACGGGGGCGGACGGCATAGGCCTATCCCGACGGGAATCAGGCCTATGCCGACGGCGGGCGCCGTCGCCATAGGGGCTGAGTGTGGTAGTGTCAATGCCGCCATGGCGGAGGTGCAGCCTGCGCTGGCGCCTTTGTCGGTGTTCCAGCTGGCGCAGGAGGAACATCGGTACAACATGTTTCTCCTGGAGCAGCACCGGCTGGCGGAAGGCCAGATTTACGGCGAGTGCACGCGCGGGGAGGCTGTGGCAGCCATGGCCGCGGCAAACCCCAACTTTATCACGAAGCAGCGTGCCATCTATGACAGATTTGTTGAATCCGGTTCCACGTGAATTTTAAACGAAAATCATGGAAAGAACTAGGACGGATTCCTATGAAATTAATCCTCAAAAGGCCATGAAGCACTAGTGCACTGCATTGCTTCCATCAGTATCGGTCGATCCATGCTGAAAACGAGCTCTGCAACCTCTCTGAGGATAGCACAACCCATAATTTGAGGAAATCCCTGGCTATTCCTCCCCGACGAAGTTGGCACGCTGCTCCAGGATTCTTTGGTTAGTGATCATCTAGAATGAACACCGTGAAAAGTATTCTCTGGTTAATTAGGTTCACTATGTTAGAAAGGCCTGGAATGGGATAGAGGATTCCTCCTCTTTTATTTACTTTTGTTCCATTTGTAAATATGTTTTTGATTGATTATAAAATCAAAATACCATACAACAATTGTTCTACAGTATGAGCTTCAAAAAAGGATGGTCCCAACAATTGTGGAACGTTCAATGGTGGCTAAAACTACTGAGCTTTTTCCAGCACGCACGCTTTAGCCATGAACAAAAGAGGCACATAGTTTAGTAAAGCAGGCCACACCCCTACTTGCTATCGGGCACTATGATGTGTTTTCACCATTGGTTGTAGGTTGTATCCCTGCAGAAAATTGATCAATAAGCTAAGCTGGTTATACTTAAAACTAATAATCAATTCATGATGTAGGTTATGTTTTGAGTTAAGGTGGATTATGGTCATCGCATTTGCCAAATTAAGTTTACCTACTTCAGTGTTTGTTTGAAACTTTTTATCTTTTTAGCGAATTGTGCACAATAGATTTTAAATTAGCACATCACAACAACAGTCCAACAACCGCATATTTGATCTGTATATTATTCCACTATATGAAATGAATTATTTTCCACAACGGTACTCCAGAGAACACAACTCAACAAACAACATGTTAAATGAGACCAGTAAAGTCCAGTGCACTCCTTGCCTCAGTACTGGTCGGTCCATGCTGAAAACAAGCTCTGCAGCCTCTCCGAGGAACGCACCGCCCATAATTTGAGGAAATCTCCGACTAGCTTTTTCCAGTGCACTTCCCTTATTTGTTCAATCTGCTGCACCTGATAATGCACCCTAGTACTCATACTCTTAATTTTTTTACCTCGTCGTGTCGATCTGATGGCACCGCATCCTTGGAGTATACCTGTCTTCTCCACCAACAGGCGTGCACTGCCATGGTTAGACGTCCAACATATGTGGTATGTCGTAGCCTGAGTGTTATGATAAAGATGAGTTATCGCCTTGGGAAGCAAGATCTCAGCAAGTTGTTCTGGGTGAGCATTCACATGTGTAAGGCCTTGCTTCTCTCCATCTACCACCTCTATCACAGAGCCCTTGCCAGCAGACTTGGAGCCTTCCCCTAGGGAGTCATGAGGCATGAATAAGATTCCTAACTTCAAAGGTGGGAAATTATGTGGAGAAGGAGTGTCCTCATCGCCAGATATTGTGGTTGGTCCCAGCGGCAGCAGGTTATTATACTCGGAAAGTGAGATGTGATGTTGCAAAAACATTTGGCATACCGGTTCTGGAAGTTTGCTTGAAAGCATATATTTGTTTCCGTTGTCGCCATTGGCATGGACGCCACCAGAACAAGAAGGCACGTTCTCATGATTGTATCCTTGACAACATAATGGATCTGGGCGAAAAAATCCAGTCAAAGTTCGTTGGATGTTGTTCCAGTACTCTGTGTGGGTATTCTTAACTTCTGCCGGCACCAAGGAGAAATCTTGCGTCGGCAGCTGGGTGATCTCTTTGATGATGGCATCGGCCGTGGACTTGAAGTGAGGGTTCACCAGTTGCAAGCACCTGACGGTAGTTCCAATTATGTTTGTACTCTTCGAAAGGCGCATCATCAATCCCAAGCAAAAACTCTTCTCTGGCATCTTGTAATCTTCATACACGAAGGATAGCATGGCCTCCAGCCCTCGCTCCTCGGAACTCATCGGTCGTATGCCGAAGAAGTGATATTGTCGTCCCGGATGCAACAACTCATACATCAGTCTTTTGCCGGCGAAGATATGCCCAATGAGAGGGTCGAAGAATAAGTGCTGATGCGGTGTTCCGCCGAGTTGCATGTACCTGATGAATTCTCCGGCACCTTCCGCGTACCACTCAAATCTTCTGATGGCCGCCGCGGTGGCACTACCCGCAGAGGAATGATCATTGTTGCAGCCAACACGAGAGGAGATGAATGCCTTGGTGGCATGAGCAACCCGTCTAGGAAATGAGGATTTCCTTACCACCTGCTCCGCCTCGTCCTCTTCACGAGAAAGTTGCCTGCATCTGTGTGCTGCATCGTCGCAGTCCTGGGCAGCGCACTTCAGCTTCTTTCGCCAATGGAGTAGCGAGGTGTCAGTGATTTGCCACTTGTTGGACGTCTGGAGGGCGGCCTCCATTTTGATGCGCGCCATCTCTAGCCTCTCTAGGCCACCACTTCTTGTTGCTTCTAAATCTGGTTTGTCCTTGGTTTGCCTGGTAGCTGCAATACTAGAAAATATCCAGCTTACTCCTTCCCCAACAATGGCAGACTTGACCATCTCAGCCGTGGATTGTGATGTGTGAGAAGCCATGAATTAGTAAGAGAGACCACGCTCTACTCAAGAAATGGACTTGCCTTGCTGCTCACCGCTCACTTTTTTGTTGCTTTTATCACTACAGGTTGCTTGGTTGGTTGTGGGGAATCAAGTGAGCGACTGAGTTATCTAAGCTTGCAGGTGCTTTTCTTTTGAAACCGAGACAAGAAATTTGTCTCATTCCATTCATTAATAGTGGGAGGAGAATGGTTGTTGTACACACCAGCTCAGTGTACCCACGCTACTCCCAGGGCCGGTCCTGAGATTAAGGGGGGCCGGGGTAAAACTACTTGAATCTGGTAACAACTTCTTCTGCTTTTGCCGGGGAGGCGCGAAACCTGTTTCTTTGGATTCTAGTTCCGAAATTCCAAGAAGATGAAATGCACTCTTGTGATGAAAAGATGCTGACTTTGTTAAAGGTTAGGCTAAATGATTCCAAGCTTGAGAACCCATTCTATCCGGGCCTAAATGCTGGAGTTTCATAATTCACTCTACTTAGTGACATTCTTAGAATATATCCTATATGCTTAACACATTGATGTCGGCGGCTAAACTTTCTTTCTAATGGTAAGCCGGGGATCTAATAGGCCACTTCACCCTATCAAACTTGACCTTGATCCCAATCTCAAAGTCCTTAACATGAACATAGAAAAAATACGAGAAAATATGTTGAATTGTCAACCAAATAAAATATAGTTTTTTTTCTCTTATAAGTCACTTTCTTTACTAAAGATTAACCTAATTTTTGAATCACAATCTAGAAGCGGGTCCATCGGCAAGACTAGCAGATGATTTAAATGCCCATGATCACTGCTTTGATTTGTAAAGCCTCTCGTGTTATTCCTTCATTTCAACTGTCAGCATGCCGCCGAACTGAAAAAAATTAATAACCCCAATAATGCCAATGTATAAACACTATCTAATAAAACAATTATCAGCATCCAGTTGCGACAGTGAAGAGGCAATGTTGATAATCATTTATATATTTTGATCAATCATCATGGTAAAATCTCATAGGGGATAAACTACCAGTATAAATAGAGATAAGAGCCATACCTTCTCTTCTTTGTAACTTGTAATTTTTTTCCCTGGTCTTTGTAAATCGTCACCGGAGAATTAGCATGGTCACATGGGAGGCAGCGGCGTGGTTATCTCCGGCAGTCATGTACTCCTCTGACTCAGGCTTGCTCTAATACTAGGCGGCGGCGCCATGCACGCACAGGAGATGAATATCAATTGCCACGCAGGGGGCGATCCGTTGCCTTGCTTTTGGCGTCTGTTCACATGGTTGTAGCTAGTAGTCGCATGGATTAAAGGGAGGAAATCAAAAGCTTTTTATTCATGACTACACTTAATTAATCGCATACAATAATTGATACATGTTTCCCAAATCGTGCATGTGCTAGTGAAGGCATGTACAACGGTTGATAAGATAGTCTTATCTTAAGTCTTGCATGTAATTTAGATATGACAAAAAAAACGTCTACAATGGGTTATGTCTTAGCCTTTATCTTCAATAACTAGTTATTCCTAAAAACATGATGAGACATATTGTGCTAAGAGATCATCTCCTGTCTTCTCTTAAATAAGAGAAGACAAGCCTTTCTCTCTCCTTCACCTCATCATTTATCATACATGGCACTCCTAAGATAGCACCATTGTACATGCCCTAAGGAAGAAAATTAGGATTAAACAGTAACCTACTAAATAGGATCGTACATTAAAGAAGAAAACCATAGATTATGGAAGGAAACTGCAACAAAAAGGAAAAGGAGGAATTCGTCAAGGACAATATGTAAACTTCAGCATTTTGATGCCCCACTGGCACCGACGGCCTGGGGCGGCTGCCTCAGGGCCGGGCCTGGATACTCGCATGCAAGAAAACATAGCAAAACATTTTTTTAAAATCAGAAATTTTGTGGGAATGATGATATAAAAAATGTTATTGATGTTTGCAAAGTTTGGTGGTCAAATGACATCGGAGAGATCTGTATGAAAAAACAAAATGACTGAAAATTACTCAAATAATACGTGCACTATTTGAGCAAAACTTGTAATTTTATTTTATTGTTGTGCAGAGTTCCTCGGATGTCACTTGACCACCAAATTTTGCAACAATAACATTTTTTCATAATCATTTCCATAAAATTTCAGAATTTTTTGAAATGTGTTGGTATGTTTTATTGCTTGGGTGTAGCGTGAGTGCACCGAGCTGGGGTTCAGCCACTACTTTCCCTAAACGGAGAGTTGGTTGGCCAGTGTGTAAGCACGATGGATGCAGCAAACTATAGTTGCCAATAACCTCCTCAGAGGTGGTGCACACAATTTAGTAGCCATGGGAGAACCCACACGAATTTGATATGAACAAAGGTTGCATGATGGTTCAAAAAAAGGAAAGGAGTGAGTTTATGTACCCCTCGATATAGGTTTTCGCCGTGCTTTATAAACAAAGCAACACAACAAAGTACAAGGTAGACGATACAATCTGGTGAGGAGGCCCTCTTACAAAGCAAATCCAAAGATACAAAATAAACATAGAACAAGCTAACACCTCGCCGAGGCCGGATCGACGACTCCTGAGCTCCACGACAATGCCCCCAAGAGGGTAACGACGCACAATGTCGCCATTGTCGAGTCCGTGTAGACAAAGATTTTCACCCGGAGCCCTGGCATAACGAGCTCCACGACGACAAAGAACCGTACATGAGATTTTCACCTCATACGGCTCCTCGGTCAATTCTTTCGAAGGGATCCTTTTCCTCGTTCGAGAGTCTCCGCCCTTCTTCCACTCTGCCCCGAAGACTAACTACTTTAATTTCTCAAAATAATTTGAGGGTTCTTTTTTATTTCGGATCGGGGTACTATAATTGCTAGAAAATTCAGTATTTCATTGTGGAATTCTAAAATAAAGTAAGTCCCTTTTTTAAGTACATGCCATGCTTTAATTTTTCAAAGTATTAAATTAAATATCTTTAATAATAAAAGGAAATTTGCTCTGATATAGAGTATAACCTGACTATCTTGGCCTACCCAAGTGAAATTACGACTTGGGCGGGTGGAATTTATCTATTCCCTATATATCCTTTTTTGATTTTTTTTCCAAATGAATAAAGCAGTTGGAATTTTGAAAATGACAATGGGTATATTTATTACATTAACTAAAGCTTATTTATTTCTCTTCATTTCTATCACAATAAGATGGACTTTACCGAGGATGAGAATGGATCAGTTATTAAATCTTGGATGGAAATTTCTTTTACCTATTTCCCTGGGCAATCTCTTTGGTTTTAATGATGATCCTGCATGTATTTCGTGTGTATCTCACAGGGGGATTTAAAAAACCCCGTGAATTAACTTGGGTCATAGGTGTGGTTTTGGCTGTTTTGACTGCAACATTTGGTGTAACTGGTTATTCTTTGCCTTGGGATCAAATTGGCTATTGGGCAGTCAAAATTGTGACAGGTGTACCTGACGCCATTCCGATAATAGGATCGCCTTTAGTGGAGTTATTACGCGGAAGTGCTAGTGTGGGCCAATCCACTTTGACTCGTTTTTATAGTTTACATACCTTTGTACTGCCTCTGCTTACTGCCGTATTTATGTTAATGCACTTTCCAATGATACGTAAGCAAGGTATTTCGGGTCCTTTATAGGGAAGGCATATCATAGAGAATACTTCAAGAAGCAAGCGGCACCTAAGAGCACCGCCGAAGCCGGCGCCAGATAGCGCGAAGCTTTCGCTCGGACACTCGCATGCGCCACTAGGAGGAGCCCCGATCAACACCACCATGAGGGCCAGGCCATCCACACCAGATCTGGGCACTTCCATAGCAGACCAAGGCCTCCCACCACTCCACCCCTTTCCGCCCATACGACGAAGAAGTGGAGTCACCACCGCCACCACAGAGCCTGCCGGAAAGCTAACCGTGAAGCCAGCCATCCGGGACCACCACCCCGGCATCCATGGCCCCGAACACCACCAGCAATCCACATCACAGCCCCTAACAATGGTAGTAGGAGCCAAATGGAACTCCTTTCACTCCTAGACCGGCATCAGCCACCGGATTTGGGTCAGCGCCTCCACAGTAGGAGGTGCCCTCGCCTACCTCCCCTGCCGGTCCCGATGGACCGTGGGGATGCAACCCAGTGACTTCCAACTGTCACCGCCGAGCAAGCTCGAACGTCGCCATGCCCGTGGCCACCAGAGCCAATCAGTCCAACGACACGACATCACCCGACGAGCATAGCTCGGACCGATGCCGTCAACACACAACACGAAGGGCACAACAAGAAGGCAACCAACGCGGACCAAGTCATCTCTACGTATCTGCGTGCCACCGGACGTCGTCCGCCACCATGAACCAGATCCACGCCGCACGTCGAAGACGTACACGCCACGGATCGAGCCGCCACCAGCCAGGTGGGCAGCCCCGCCCCACCGCCGCCAGGAAGCCCCAGCCACTCCACCGCGACAGGCGCACGAGACCCTGTCGTCCCCGCGCCAGGAACACAACCGCTTCTTCTTCTACCTCGAGCTCCCTCAGAAAACTCTCTTGTGGTTTCTCTCTACCTTCTTCTCTCAAGAACACAAGAATACACACATACACATGCAACTCTACACACACACGCAACAAGGAACAAGCCCAACTAGCTTTGTAACCAGGCATTCTCTCCCTGGTGTACCACAATGACTACATTATTTTTGCCTCAGCCCTCACGGCCTCAATTTTCCGATTCACATATCAACTTAAATAGCCAGTACAGGATAAGACTCACACCACATGCACTTACTCCACCAACGCACTAATCCACCTCCTGGAATCTCTCTATACCCATGCGACTCGGCCAACATGCAAGGCCCACCGGTAGTCACAAATCCACTCATGCATGCACCTAGACCTATTCTCATGCTGCTACTAACTAAATCACGTAATTCCACTACTAACCTGCGTGTACACACATTAACTCATCAGTCTCATCTTAACGTGAGTACAAACCCACAGTCTAGTAGCTGGACACGGCTACATGCATGACTCAAAAAAAAAAAAACTAAACAAACCCGCGGTCTACAAGCCCAGCGCACGAAGGGGAAGAAGCGGCCCCGCCACCGCCCACGCCGTCCGGGCTTCGCCCGGCAGCGCTTCGAGGCGGCGCGGGGGGTGGGTCCGGAGGAGGGGGTGGAGGGGCGGTGACCTAGGGTTCCCCGTCCGCTCGCGCTCGCGGCACGGGCGAAAGGGGAAATGGGTCAAGTTTATGTACTAATAAAAGGAGCAAAATAGAAGAGACGGCCTAGGACCCTGATATTTTTGAGAGCACACGAACTGAAGGTTTTTCTTTGATGCAAGGCCCGGCATTCGGTTTTGTTGGGAAACCGGGGCCACCTCGATGGTGGCGGCGGCTAGCGCCGAGTCGCTCGGGATAGCCCCTCCCGTTTCCCCTCTTTACGTTAAGTGGATACTTATCCCTTGACCTCCTAGTCTCTATCTAAAGCAACGAGGAGACATCATTGTAATCCCTGATCATTGATTAATAAAGCTAGTCTCCTTCATATTTCTCTGTATCTTTTACTTTCGCGTTCGACTACTTCGACTACTTCGTCTACGACGCACGCCCTCGCTCCGCAACCTCGGACTGGACTCGCCGGCGGAGTTGCGGAACACGTTATCAGCACGCTTTGCTCCATCAACTCTCCGTCAAGCCTGCGTCACGCCTGCATCACGCAGGCTTTCGTCGATCCCGCGGAGGTATAAAATCCGATCCCCACCTTTGCAAAAATGGATACCTTTCGTTACAACGATTCCGTTTGTGTGATTAGACTATTTTTCGGATTCATCTACCTATGGTGTGGATTTCTCTCCTGAAAACTGAGCGGACGAATACGTCGCCGACCAATGTCGATGTTTTTGGATCACGAGAGACTTGTTGACTACACTATACGGGAGTCGGTACAGATCGTGATCCAGATGATCGCGGTACCGCCGCAACGCACCCGCTGTGCCACGCGTCGTCGATGTTTCCGATGAACACGACGATGTTTTGAGATTCCGACGCCGCTCGTCACGAGCACCGCACCGCGTCGCCGTCGTCGCCGTCGGGCCCTGCTGGCCGCGTGCTGTCGCCATCTGCCGGCCGCGACCCTGCTGGTCGCACGCACCACGGCGTGTCCTCCTGACGCCGCAGCCGCAGCCGCCCCGCTGGCCGGCCTGGCAGCCGTCGCTGCCGCGAGCCGTGGTCGCACCACGTGTTGGCCACGCGCCACTGCGCCCCACTGACTGTCGTGCCGTGGCCGCGCGCGTGCGTGCCTCTGGCCGCCGCCGTCGGGTGGCATGGCCGCTGCAGCCGTGGCCGTGGCCGCCCGCTGTGGCCGCGCACCACGCACCGTGGCCGTGGCCGGCTGCCTTGGCCCCGTGCCATAGGCCGCGCCGCGCATCTGGCCTTGGCCGCGCGCCGTGGCCGGCTGCTGGCTTGGCCCCGCGCCTCTGGCCGCGCCGCCCTACTGGCCGGCTTGGCCGGCCGCCGCCGCGTGCCCTGGCCGCCATCGGAGGCGCCAGCCGCGTGGCCGAGCCGCCGCCGCGCCCAACGATGCGGGCGCTAGGGTTTCCCTAGCTTCGCTGCGTGTGGCCGAGCACCGCATGGGCCGGCCCGCTGGCTGTTGGGCCGGATGGGCCGCGGCCGTGGGACTTAAAAAAAAGGGTGGCGTCGGCTGCAGCGCGGGAATTTTTACGTTTTAGCCCCCACAGTACCGTAGATTTATGCGACTATATTCCTGCTGTAATATTTTGCGTATAAGTCCCTGGAATGTTTGTTTTCGCTGGAAATGCGTATTTGGGGCTTAAAATGCCTCGGGAATCCAATTTTTGGGCTAGTTTTCACATACTAGATGCGCTTAACATGCTAATTTTTGTAACATGATATTATTGTATGATTTGACTGCTGTAGATTAATTGTTTAGCACTCTTAATCATTTAGTAAGTCATATAATAACATGTTTTAAATATTGGAACGTCTTTTTATTGAATAAGTTCATCAACATCGCTTTGTGCAAAAGATTACCTGTTGTAATCTCATGATTTTTGCATAAATCGCAGATGGCCGAAATTGTCCACAAGGAGTTTGCTGAGTTGGCCCAGACAGGGCTGAACTACCTGTCATGGTCCTCGGACTGCGAGATTTTTCTCCAGGGCAAAACCCTCCTGAGGGCGATCGGTAAGGGGGCCCAGCTGGCCGCCACTGATCCCAAGTTCAAAACTGAGAATGTGCAGGCTCTGCACTTTCTCCGTCATCACCTGTCACCTACTCTGAAAGATGAGTATATGGCTGAGCGCAGTGCTTCTGGCCTTTGGACCGCTCTTAAGCAGCGGTTTGAGCGGCTGAAGTACACTGTGAAGCCACGTGCAGAGGCAGAGTGGATCCGTCTAAGGTTTGCGGACTTCAAGACGGTTGGGGAGTACAATTCGGCTCTGCACCAGATTTGTACGACTCTTCGGTTGTGTGGTACTGAGATTACCGACTCCCAGAAGATTGAGAAAACCCTATCCACTTTCCACCCCGACGCGGTCCAGTCCTCACGGAACTACCGCCAGGGGAACTACACGAGGTATTCAGAGTTGATTGACGTCCTCCAGGTGGCGGAGGCGCAGGATGAGGTTCTCAAAAAGAACTTTGTCGCGCAACCACTTGGGGGGAGTTCTCGCCAGGAGGTGAACGCTCTCAAAGTCCGCAAGCCTCAACAGAAGAAGAGGGGCCGCAAGGGCAAAAAGAAGGGCCCTCACCCTCCTGCCCCGGCTAAGCAGAACAAGCCGGGCAAGGGAGGGCAGAGGCCTTAGGACTGCTTCCGTTGTGGCTCGGTGGAGCATTTCTCCCGCCAGTGCCGCGCACCACCGGAGGTCGTTGAAGCATACAAGGCTCGGAAGGCGCGTGAGACGCACCTCGCCTTGGTTCAGGAGGGAGCACCACCGGCGCCCATGGCGGCACCCATGATGATCGCTATGCCCCCTGCTGCGCCCATAGAGGCGACCCCCGTGGTGCCCATCACGGCAGCTTTGGCGGTCTCTACCGACGCCCACGTCGCCATGGAGGTTGACCACATGGTCGCCTCAGGGGCGGCGCCACCACTAGACATTGATGCGGCCTCTAAGATGATTTCTAAGGAGGATCAGCTCACTAGTATGGAGATTGCGGCGGAATTGAATGGCTTCTTCATCGAGTCCACTTAGCATACCTCTTTGGTTATCATGATTCCGCGATTTGATACAATAAAATTGAATAAATTCGATTTGGTTGTAAGCTCTATGAGAGCATAAACTTATTATTAACTTTGGCGACTGGATGACATTTATTCATTTATTCCATTATTTATACATGATAGCATGTTATGTTCTGAGATGTGTGCATTTATCTTTAATGTATTTTCTTCCTCATTACATTAATTAAATGTCATATTTTAGAACGCGTGTGGCGCCCGAATGGAGGAAACGTGCCTTGCCGATAGCGCCACCACTCATACCATTTTACGAGAAACTAAGTACTTTGAGTCCATTAAAAAATCTCCGGGAAGTATTATGACAATCGCCGACTGCGGTTCTCACATAGTTGGCTCCGGACGAGCCACTATTGTACTCCCTATGGGAACAACTTCGATCATTAATGATGCGTTGTTGTACCCGGAGTCGACTCGTACTCTTTTGAGCTTTAGAGACATCCGCGCTAATGGTTTCCATGCTGAGACCGATGATGAAAACGGCAAGGAGTACCTACTCATCACAAAGCGGGATGCCGGTGGTAAACATGTTATCGAAAGGCTTCCTTCGTTTGACACAGGGCTATACTACGCTAAGAGAGTAGCATCGCCCGTGTACACTACCCTCATGACCGTCTTTAGAAGCTCTGAACTCTTCTGCCTCTGGCACGATAGGTTAGGCCACCCCGGACTTAGAATGATGAGAAATATAATTAACAACTCGCATGGCCATAATGTTAACGTGAAGAACTTCCCGAATCCCGATGATTTCATGTGCTATGCATGCGCTAAGGGGAAGTTAGTAATTAGGCCATCACCCCTCAAGGTGAGGGATGAAATCCCCGCGTTCTTGGAACGTATCCAAGGGGACATATGCGGTCCAATTCAGCCCCTCACGGGGCCGTTTCGGTACTTCATGGTGCTCATTGATGCTTCCTCTAAATGGTCCAATGTTTGCCTGCTGTCAACACGGAACCATGCCTTTGCAAAATTGATCTCACAGATCATACAAATGAGGAATAATTTCCCGGATTATTGTATAAAGTCTATTCGAATGGACAACGCCGGAGAATTTACTTCAAAGGCGTTCGATGATTATTGCATGGCAATGGGAATCAAAGTTGAGCACTCGATACCACATGTTCATACACAAAATGGACTTGCCGAGGCATTGATTAAAATAATTAAATTCATTGCACGACCGCTCCTTCAGGGTTGTAATTTACCAACTACATGTTGGGGCCACGCGGTGTTGCATGTGGCTAATCTCATCAACTTTCGATCGTCGGCCTACAACATCCACTCTCCTGTTCAACTTGCGCAAGGGTCGGCACCGAAAATTTTCCACCTTCGTAGGTTCGGTTGCCGGGTATATGTACAAATACCACCCCCTCAGCGATCGGCGATGGGGCCGCTCTGTAAGTCGGGGATATACGTTGGTTATGAGACTGTATCCATAATCAGGTTTCTGGACCCCATGACAGGTGACTGTCACACGGCTCGTTTTGCTGATTGCATTTTTGACGAGGATTTTTTTCCGACTTTAGGTGGAGAGAATCAACCCCTTGATGCTAAAAGTCGAGAAATCACGTGGCAAGCCACGTGGATCCACGCTCATGACCCGCGCACTGCTGAGACTGAGAGAAAAATCCAAAAGATAATAGATTTGCAGTCTTTACCAAATCAACTGCCCGATCACTTTAGTGACTTAAAGACTGTGACAAAATCGCATGTGCACGCGCGCAATGCACCGGAAAGGGTTGAAATACCAAAGAAAAATGATGGTATACCCGCTCCCGTCCAATGGCCTAAAAGGACGAGAAATTCGGCTTCTCAAATCCCAAGTACTCGGGGACGCCTGACGAAAAAGGATAAGAGAGATTTATCGCAGCCTGTCGCCAAAGTACCCCAAATTGAAACGGGGAGCCAGTCGAGGCCTGGCACAAGTACGGAAAATTCAGTGCATGAAATTCCAGACTTAAACTTTCCCATAGGGGAAACACCCAGCAGAGATGTGAGCGCACACATCGGCGCGGGAAATCTAAAGGACCTTGCTCCCATAATGGGAAATTTGGTAGAGCAAGTGTTTGTGCCGGATGCGCTCCATGACGAAATGGCCATAAATTATATTTATACAGGGAGTCCCTGAACCGAGCAACGGTGATTGTCGACATCAGCTTTGCTACGAAAATTGCCTCAATCATAGATCTTGACCCTGAGCCTAACACGCTCGCTGATTGCAAGAAAAGGTCGGATTGGAAAGATTGGCAGCAGGCAATTACTGCCGAATTATTATCTCTCAACAAAAGGAAGGTGTTCGGACGAGTTTGTCGAACTCCTCCCCACATTCACCCTGTTGGCCATAGGTGGGTTTTTGTTCGAAACAGAGATGAAAATAATAAGGTAGTACGGTACATAGCAAGGCTCGTTGCTCAAGGGTTCACTCAACGACCAGGTGTCGGTTTTGAGGAGACTTATTCCCCGGTCATGGATGAAGTTACCTTTAGATACTTGATCTCGATGGCAGTAAACATGGGCTTGAAAATGAAACTAATGGATGTTGTCACTGCTTACCTATATGGTAACTTGGATTCGAACATATACATGAAGGTTCCAGAAGGTATCCCTGTTCCGAACCATGATAGAGCAAACAGGGGTCTATACAGTGTTCAACTTCAAAAGGCACTGTACGGACTCAAACAGTCTGGTAGAATGTGGTACAATTGCTTAAGTGATTTGCTTCATGAGAAGGGCTACACGAGCAATAAAGATTGCCCATGTGTTTTCATACGGCGATCCCAAGATGGATTCTATATAATCTCGGTGTACGTGGACGATTTAAACATAATCGGTACACCTGAGGATATTGAGCAAGCGAGTTCCTATCCGATGTCGGAATTCGAGATGAAGGATTTGGGTAAAACCAAGTTCTGTCTAGGTCTGCAGCTTGAACATTCCCCTGATGGGATTCTAGTGCACCAGTCGGCCTACACCCAGAAGGTGTTGGAAAGATTTGGATTTGATAAGGCAGATCCTTCTAAGACCCCGATGGTCGAGAGGTCTTTACAGCCAGACAAGGACCCATTCAGGCCAAAGCAAGAGGGTGAGGAAACTCTGGGACCAGAGGTTCCTTACCTGAGTGCAGTTGGAGCACTCATGTATCTCGCAAACTGTACACGGCCAGACATTGCGTTCGCCGTCAGTTTGCTTGCAAGGTACAGTTCTGAACCTACCAAAAGACATTGAAAAGGTGTCAAGGACGTCTTCCGTTACCTGCAAGGAACCAAAGATCTTGGCCTGTTTTATAAAAGGAATCAAGACCTATCTATTATAGGCTATGTCGATGCTGGGTACCTATCGGACCCGCATGATTGCAAATCGCAGACTGGATATGTTTTCCTTTGTGGTGGAACAACATTTTCGTGGAAATCGTCCAAGCAAACACTTGTGTCGACTTCTACGAACCACTCGGAAATCATGGCACTATTCGAAGCGTCAAAAGAGTGTGTATCGCTTCGGCGGATGATCGGCCACATTCAGCAGACATGTGGGCTGAACACCGTACAAACCCCTACCATTATCTATGAAGATAATGTTGCTTGTGTTGTACAAGTCCAGATGAGTTATGTGAAGATTAACCTCACAAAACATATTAGTCCCAAGTTCTTCTATTCACATGAGCTGCAGTAGTTGAATGAGGTGAAAGTTTTGCATACTAAGTCTTGTGACAATCTTGCTGATATGTTCACTATATCATTACCGGCATCAACCTTAAAGAGGTGTGTGCGTGGAATTGGTATGATGAGACTTAGAGAGATGCAAGGTTTAGGGGGAGAAACTTCACAAACTCGTCCCTAAAATCTCGGTCCTGATGATCGAGTACTCAACTTGATGGTTGAGTGGATTGTACTCTTTTTCCCTTGAGTGAGTTTTCTTGATGTTTCTCACACGAGGTTTTTGACGAGGCAATTCATGCAATACAACAACGTATATTGTGGCCTCTTTCTCCTTTTTTTCCCACTGGGTTTTTTCGGAGTTTTGAGGCATGTATATACGGATAATTACCCAAGGGGGAGTGTTGCGAAACCGGGGCCTCCTCGATGGTGGCGGCGGCTAGCGCCGAGTCGCTCGGGATAGCCCCTCCCGTTTCCCCTCTTTACGTTAAGTGGGTACTTATCCCTTGACCCCCTAGTCCCTATATAAAGCAACGAGGAGACATCATTGTAATCCCTGATCATTGATTAATAAAGCTGGTCTCCTCCATATTTCTCTGTGTCTTTTACTTTCGCGTTCGACTACTTCGTCTACGACGCACGCCCTCGCTCCGCAACCTCGGACCGGACTCGCCGGCGGAGTTGCGGAACAGGTTTAACCAAGCCAATCGGTTAGGTTCATTCTTCTTCAGAAATTGGTTATAGAAAATGGAGACTCAAATAGTTATTTTGGTTAACTAAGGTCAACGAATTCAACAAATTAATTTTGGTTCTTTAGAAATGAGGACCTGATTATTAGGGACCGATTTTTCGGTTTCTGGTTCTTTTGGTTCGGTATATCGGTTCTGGGTTACTATGCCCACCCCTCGATGAGAAGACTTTGTCGTGGTACATGTCCACTAACTTTATAACTGATCGTGCGATGTTCCAATCACTTGGTTATCGTCAGAATCTTCCGACCCTTCCAAAGCTATTGGCAAATCCCAGTGGTCGAAGAGTAAACAACGATAAACTTGGCTAGCCATCTGCTGAAGGAAATTTGCTGTCTACAGCCTGGAGAAACAAAAATAACCAGCCACGCGGAGGATTTAAATATTGACAGTGTTCATACTCTAAATCCTAGAGAACAACGGGCAGGGAATATATATAGAGCCGGCCGGTGCTGGACTTACTTAAAATATGTGCAACTTAAATCACTAAATCTGCTAGCTGTCACTTTTTTCTTGAAATGGACACACATGATTTGTCTCATTCCATTAGTTAAGAGGAGTTGTTTTGCTTCGGGCGGAACAGAATGGGCGCGGAAGAATATATTGGGGGACATACTCCTTGGAGATGGTGCACACAATTTGGAACCAGGTGGAGATAGAGAGACATACATGGCGTCTATGGATGAATACCGGGTTCGGATGGCAGCGCTCTCGTCAGCGAAACTGATTCCAAGGTTTCATCGCCATTCCTGCAAATTTCTGGCGACAGGTGTGGCCCTTTTCCCCCTCCGTGGGTTCCTTGGTGTGCCCCCCAATCATGGTGACATTCTTTCTTAGCTGTAGCTAATACCCGTAGTACCCAATGCCAATGCCTCTTCACGCTGCCGTCCGTCTGTATTCAAGTTTGTTGGCTTTAGTCTTCTATTTTTGTTGGGTCGCTCCCAACTGGTTTTGGGAGCACGTGCCACCACATGGTTCAACCTGACCTTGGTTTAGCAACACTTGCACATGTTCATCCATCACAAATTTCCTCAATCTTTCTCAACTTTGACATGTCTTTGTCTGCCTTTGAACGGGACACCTACTTTTATTTAAGGTTCTTCTCCTCCTCCTTCAGCTTATATATCCCTTTCTTTTTATAATTTCAGTCTCATCACTTTGTGGAAATTTACAGTTGTCCCATCAAGAAACTTCTTTTGCTCCAATTCTGCTTTCACGTGAATAAAAGCCTGTTCATTTTTGGCCTTTGGGGCAAATTTCGGTTGTTCCTTCACCACTTTCTAAAGTTCATCATTCATTTTAACGAGCTCGGCCTATAGCTTCCTTTCTCTCTAGTAATCTTGAAATTTCTTTCCGCATTCACAAGATTACCCTTAACTCTACCTCCTTTCTCCTCTTCATACATTTTCAAAAGCTTTGACAATGCTTTCCTTTAGTGATCCTGCCAACTCCAAATCAGCTCATTCCACAAAATTCACAAGTAATTCCTTCCCGCATAATTATAAACAACATATACAGATATTGTTCAGGACCTAACACATCACGTCATATATGAAAAAACAGGTTAAATTGAGTTGAAATTATGAAAAAAAATCCCCAAATCAACCCTAACCCTATATATTGAGAACAGAGCACTCACATCCCTACCCAACGAATCACCGTCGAACCCTTCAGAAGAATCGGACCCATCTCCCCTTGACACCATGATACGTCTCTGTCATATCTACTTTTCCAAACACTTTTGCCCTTGCTTTGGACTCTAACTTGTATGATTTGAATGGAACTAACCCGGACTGGCACTGTTTTCAGCAGAACTGCCATGGTGTTGTTTTTTGTACAGAAAATAAAATTTCACGGAATGACCTGAAACTCCACGGAACACCTTAGAAAAAACAATAAAAAATTCTTGCAAAAGATGAAGACCAGGGGGCCCACACCTTGTCCACGAGGGTGGGGGGCGCCCCCCTGGGCGCGCCCCCCTACCTCGAGGGCCCCTTGGTGGCCCTCCGACGCCAACTCCAACTCCATATATTGGCTTCCGGAGAGAGAAAAATCAGAGAGAAGAAATCATCACGTTTTACGATACGGAGCCGCCGCCAAGCCCTAATCTCTCTTGGGAGGGCTGATCTAGAGTTCGTTCGGGGCTCCGGAGAGGGGGATTCGTCGTTGTCATCATCATCAACTATCCTCCATCACCAATTTCATGATGCTCACCGCCGTGCGTGAGTAATTGCATCGTAGGCTTGCTGGACGGTGATGGGTTGGATGAGCTTTATCATGTAATCGAGCTAGTTTTGTTAGAGTTTGATCCCTAGTATCCATTATGTTCTGAGATTGATGTTGCTATGACTTTGCTATGCTTAATGCTTGTCACTAGGGCCCGAGTGCCATGATTTCAGATCTGAACCTATTATGTTTTCATGAATATATGTGTGTTCTTGATCCTATCTTGCAAGTCTATAGTCACCTACTATGTGTTAGATCCGGCAACCCCGAAGTGACAATAATCGGGACCACTCCCGGTGATGACCATAGTTTGAGGAGTTCATATATTCACTATGTGCTAATACTTTGTTCCGGTTCTCTATTAAAAGGAGGCCTTAATATCCTTTAGTTTCCAATAGGACCCCGCTGCCACGGGAGGGTAGGACAAAAGATGTCATGCAAGTTCTTTTCCAGAAGCACGTATGACTATATACGGAATACATGCCTACATTACATTGATGAACTGGAGCTAGTTCTGTGTCACCCTATGTTATGACTGTTACATGACGAACCGCATCCGACATAATTATCCATCACTAATCCGGAGCCTACGAGTTTTCCATATACTGGTTTACACTTATTTACTTTTCCGTTGCTACTGTTACAATCACTACAAAATACCAAAAACATTACTTTGCTGTCTTCACTTTTGTTACCGTTACCACCACTATCATATTACTTTGCTACTAAATACTTTGTTGCAGATACTAAGTTTTCAGGTGTGGTTGAATTGACAACTCAGCTGCTAATACTTGAGAATATTCTTTGGCTCCCCTTGTGTCGAATCAACAAATTTGGGTTGAATACTCTACCCTCGAAAACTGTTGCGATCCCCTATACTTGTGGGTTATCAAGACCTTTTTCTGACGCCGTTGCCGGGGAGCATAGCTCTATTCTTTGAGTCACTTGGGATTTATATCTGCTGGACACTATGAAGAACTTGAAAGCTGATCGAAGTACTATTTTGCCCTCAACTACGAGGGGAGGTAAGGGACTGCCATCTAGCCTTGCACTAGATTCTCCTTCTGTTATGAGTAAGTTTGCGACACCTAAACCTACTACTGCTATGAATTCTGATATATCGCATGTTATTGATGATGCCACTTCTGCTATGCATGATACTTATGATGAAACTACTTCTATGCTTGATACTATTGTGCCCCTTGGTGAATTTCTTGATGAGCAAATTGCTAGGTCTAGAGAAAGAGAAATTATTGAACCTGAACACGATGATGTTAGTGATGATGAAAATATGCCTGCTATTCTTGAGGGTTATCTTTTTGATGCGGAATCTTCTGCAGCCATTCTTGCTTGCCAGGATAGACATGAACTTAAGAGGTTGCTAGTTAAATGGAGTAAAGAATCTTTTAGAGATAGGATGAAACCCGATCCTGCTTTTGCTACTTCACCTATCTGTGTTCCTGATCAGGCTTATTATGATTTTTCTGTTGATCCAGATATAATTACTTTGGTTGAAACTGATCCTTTTTATGGTTATGAATCTGAAACTGTTGTGGCACATTTTACTAAGTTAACTGATATAGCTGCCTTGTTTACTAATAATGAGAGATCGCGATACCTTTATTTACTCAAAATCTTTCCATTCTCATTAAAGGGTGATGCTAAGATATGGTTTAATTCTCTTGATCCTGGTTGCGTGCAAAGTCCCCAGGATATGATTTATTACTTCTCTGCTAAATATTTCCCTGCTCATAAGAAACAAGCTGCTTTGAGGGAAATATACAATTTTGTGCAAATTGAAGAAGAGAGTCTCCCACAATCTTGGGGGAGGCTTCTCAAGTTACTTAATGCTTTGCCTGACCATCTTCTTAAGAAACCTGAAATATTTGATATATTTTATAATGGACTAACTGATGCTTCCAGAAATTTCCTGGATAGTTGTGCTGGTTCTCTTTTCAGGGAAAGAACACCGGATGATGCTAAAATTCTATTGAATAATATGTTGGCAAATGAAAATAATTGGGCACCTCCTGAGCCACCTCCTGAGCCAGTTCCAGAGCTAATTACTGAGCCTATTCCTAAACCAACTCCGAAGAAGAGAGGTGTTCTAATTTCTCAGTCCCGAAGATATGCAAGAGGCAAAGAAATCTATGAAAGAAAAAGGTATTAAAGCTGAAGATGTTAAGAATTTACCTCCTATTGAAGAAATACATGGTCTTAATTTACCGCCTGCTGAAGAAGTATATGATCTCAATTACTTATTTACTGAAGAACCTCCCGGTATCTCGACACAGGTAGTAAAGGTAAATTCTCTCTATAGATATGATAAAGCTGAAGTCCCTCCTACTAAAATTGCTAGTCAGTGCTTGGATGAGTTTGATGACTTTATGTTTAAGCAAGATGACTTTAATGCTTATTTTGGTAGACAATTAAAACAGAATACATTGATGATTAAATGCTTGGGTGATTATATGGCTGATATTAGAGGTGAACTTAAACTTGTTAGCAAACATGCTTCTATGGTTACCACTCAAGTAGAACAAGTACTTAAATCTCAGAAAGAAGTGCTTGATGAAACGAATAGTAAGAAAAATGGTTATGCTGTTAGAGTGGCTACTAGAACTGGTAGAATGACTCAGGAACCTTTGTATCCTGAAGGCCACCCTAAGAGAATCGAGCAAGATTCTCTGAGAAATAGTATTGATGTACCTAGTTCTTCTAAGAGGAAGAAAAAGAAAAATGATAGGACTTTGCAAACTTCTAGTGAACCTGTTGCTGAACCACCTGAGAATCCAGATGATATCTCTGTTTCTGATGCTGAAGCACAATCAGGTGATGAACATGAACCTAGTGATAATGTTAATGATAATGTTCATGTTGATGCTCAACCTAGTAATGATAATGATGTAGAAGTTGAACCTGTTGTTGATCTTGATAACCCACAAGCAAAGAATCAACATTATGATAAAAGAGACTTCGTTGCTAGGAAACATGGTAAGGAGAGGGAACCATGGGTTCAGAAACCCATGCCTTTTCCTCCGAAACCATCCAAGAAAAAGGATGGTGAGGATTTTGAGCGCTTTGCTGAAATGATTACACCCATCTTTTTGCGTATGCGATTAACTCATGTGCTCAAAACAAATCCTTATGCTAAGTATATGAAAGATATCATTACTAATAAAAGAAAAATACCTGAAGCTGAAATTTCCACCATGCTTGCTAATTATACTTTTAAGGGTGGAATACCAAAGAAACTTGGAGATCCAGGAGTGCCTACTATACCATGCTCCATTAAGAGAAATTATGTTAAAACTGCTTTATGTGATCTTGGAGCAGGTGTCAGTGTTATGCCTCTCTATTTATATCGTAGACTTGATTTGAATAAGTTGACACCTACTGAAATATCTTTGCAAATGGTTGATAAAATAACTGCTATACCTGTCGGTATTTGTGAGGATGTGCCTGTTGTGGTTGCAAATGTTACTATTTTAACGGACTTTGTTATTCTTGATATTCTCGAGGATGATAGTATGTCTATTATTCTTGGAAGACCTTTCCTTAATACTGCAGGGGCTGTTATTGATTGCAACAAAGGCAATGTCACTTTTCATGCTAATGGCAATGAGCACACGTTACACTTTCCGAGAAAACAACCTCAAGTTTATAGTATCAACTATATTGGAAAAATTCCATCGATTATATTTGGAGGTTTTGAATTTCCTCTCCCTACTGTCAAGAAAAAGTATGATATTCTTATTGTTGGGGATTTTCATATCCCGTTGAGGTAACTTAGTGTTATTCAAAATTTCTCCGGTTCCGTGATTATTCGGAATGAGTTTGTTAACAAGACTTGATCAACCTTGTTAATGGGTTCATTTTGATGATCACAAGATGGATGAAACTAGAAGCACAACCTTCTGTACCCTCTTTATATCTTCCGTTATTTAGTAGAAATAAAGTAAAATAATATTTTTCTGTCTGTTTCCTGACTTATCCGGGCAATATAAAAATATCCCGAAAATAAAAGTCCTCAGAATGCCATGCCAATTTAATATGATTTTTTCGGGAATATTTGAGGATTTATTGTGCAAAAATTACCACGGGGGGAGCTGCCACCTGGCCACGAGGGTGGAGGGCGCGCCCTACCCCCCTGGGCGCGCCCCCCTGCCTCGTGGGACCACGGTGGCCCTCCTCCACTTATCCCTGCACCCATCTTCTTCCTCTGCCTCACACAAACACGAAAAACCAACTCAAGCACGAGTTCCAGCCCCCGTTGTTGTGATTTTTGATCTCCTTGCTCAAAGCACCTCTTGCAAAACTGCTTGGGGAGATTGTTCCTTGGTATGTGACCCCTCCATTGGTCCAATTAGTTTTTGTTCTAGTGCTTTATTCATTGCAAATCTGTGCTGCATAGGTGACCATGTTCTTGAGCTTGCATGTCAAATTTATATGGTTCCAAGTAGTTCCAATGCTTTATATAGGCTCTAGGCACTTGTGGGAGTTGTTACTATCAATTTTATTGAAGTTGGTTCACTTCTATTTGAAGTTACTAAAAATTTCCGAATTTTTCAGAGAAAACAATATGTTGATGAGGATGTTCCAAGGTGGTTCTTCAAGGAAGCAAGGTCCCAGACTTGCAATACGTGATGCTGACGAGGAACCACCAAGAGATGCTCCTCTGAGGCCCTGTGAATGGCCATCGGAAAATTTTATGAATCAAGTGGGAATCAAAGAAGAATTTAGTGCATATTTGAGTAACGCCGGTCTTGAGGACTTTGAAGATGACAAATGCTTCCAGTATCATGACCTCACAAGTTCATTTGTAAGGAGGTTTGAGTTTTCATCTTCGCGTAATTCTCCTTCAGTCATGTTTGACCTTTATGATAAATCTTATACCATGGACTTAGAGGATTTCACTTCTGCTTGCAAACTTCCATCATGGGGTAATGTCAGAGATCCCCCTAAGTCTGAATATAGAGACTTTCTTGCTAGAATAACTGTGGGGGAATCTAGGGATATAACACAAGCCACTATAGGGAGCGTTCACTTTCCTGCTATACATTATTTTGCTCTCTTCATAGGTAGATGTATTAATGCTAAGGATGAAGCATGTCACATGTGTGCTCCTGATCTCAGCATTCTTAGGAGTGCTGTGTTAGGAGACCAATCTTATCATATGGGAGCCATTGTAGCTCGCAGGTTGCATCAGAATAGACATAACAGAGATTTCTTTGGAGGAATTTATGCAACCCGTTTAGCTAATTTTCTTGAGATAGACATTCGCGAGGGTGATATGGAATTACCCCCTTCTTATTTAGAATTTGATTTTATGGTTTCCCACCAGTTTGTTGAGAGGACTGAACCACCTCTCTAGTATCGACTGATCTTTAACAGACGTCGTGTAGTCCATATTGCTCTTCCTGCCCCTGCCTTCTTTGATTCACAGACAAAAGGAAGATATATTATTACCAAAGAGGAGGCAGATGAGTACGAGAGGAGAGCGGAGGCTGCTCGACTCCACGCTACAGCTCAGGCAGCGATAGCCGCTGCATCACAGTATGACCCCAGCTTCACCTACGGGTATCCGCCAGGCTATCCCTGGCAATAGACCAACTTAGGCCAAAAGCCTAAGCTTGGAGGAGTATGTATTTCCCACCGACATTACATTCATGTTCACACACACTCATTGCTAGATGTCGGTGCTCATAATCTTTCATTGTATTATCCATGTTAGTTTAACTTTCTTTTTCTGCTTTCTTCTTATGTGTTTGTTAAACTTTCACTACTAGGAAAAGGGCTATAGATAGGACGGATTCTAATGGCGCACCAGGTAAGTAGTGCGGCACTACTATATACTAATGGCGCACCGGTTGCTCGTGCGCCATTAGTGTGGAAGACACTAATGGCGCACCATGCTCACGGTGCGCCACTACTATTGATTTTTTTCCCATTTTTCCATACAAACTAATGGCGCATGGATGGCAAAGTGCGCCATTACTAGTTAGAACTAGTAATGGCGCACGACCAAGACAGTGTGCGATTAGTATATAATATTTTTTTACTTTTTTGCAAACCTATTAATGGTGCACTATGCCAAAGTGCGCCATTAGTAGTTTAAACTACTAATGGCGCACTGTGCCACGGTGCGCCATTATCATAATATTTTTTTACTTTTTTGCAAAACTACTAATGGCGCATGTCACTATGGTGCGCCATTAGTATGTTGGGTTGCTAATGGCGCATGGCTTAGTGGTCCGCCATTAGTAACCTGGGACCAGCTAGATATTTTTGGACAGCCACACCTACACACTCACTTTCCCCACTGCATTCCCCCACCTCATTCTCTAAGATTGTCGGCTGCCTCCTCCTCCTCACCTCATTTGCACCATAGATTCATCAAAATTAAGTGGTGAAATTACCTTTTTTTGATAGGTAAGTAAGGGGAAAGCTATCTTCATGTTGCAGATCTACTTTTTTTCTCCCTAGCTCGCTCCAACAACGTGCACATGCACTTTTTGTGGCCTAGCTAGATCTATGTATGTTTGTGGTGTTGCTTGTGTTTGTGGTGTTGCATATATGTTTGTGTTTGCAGGTACCGGTATTTGAAATGCGATAGTTGCCAATATTTTGCCGGAATGTTGATTCATTTCCGTTTCGGCGAGAATTTTGGCACTATGCATTCTTTTTGGTCCTATTTTTTGGGAAGGTCATGCCAAATTTTTTCTTGGTTCTAAAATATCGTTTTGCTCTACCCCGCAGGCGACCATGGTCCGCACGATGACCGAAGGCATCGTGAATAGGTTTTTGAGCTCCGCGAAGGCCGAGATGCTTCAAAAGAACGAGACGGAGATAAGATGTCCGTGTCGAAGATGCAAGCTGAAGAGCCTTATTGCGGACCCGGATTCCGGGCAGGTGCGGGACCACCTGCTCTTGCGTGGTTTCATGGATGGCTATCGGTGGCAAGGTGATGAAGATGACTATGAAGTCGTCCATGGGGGCCGGGCAAGAAATGAGGAAGGGCAACAAGACAACCACCGCGGCGAGGGCGGGCGAGAAGACGAAGAATCTCCAGGACATGATCACGACGGTGATGATGTACGCAATCATGTAGAAGATGTCGTACATGATGATGAGGAAGATCAAGACGAAGGGCATGATCATGAAGATGAAGATGCCGGAGCAGACGACGATGGAGGCTGGGTGCAGGACCCTCATATTCAAGAGCTGCTTCGCAAGCAGACGGATAACGCAAGAGCTGCCGCCCGAGAGAAAGCCAAGCTGGATCAACTGGAGATAGACGCGGTTACTCCATTGTATGAAGGATGCAGGCCCGAGGATACCCGCCTGAAAGTAACGCTCATGGCTCTGGAGATGAAGGTAAAACACCAAATGACCGACGCATGCTTCGACGAGAACATGTCATTCTAGCACGAACGTCTTCCCAAGGGGAACAAGTGCCTGACCAGTTTCGAGGAGGCAAAGAAAATCATGTGTCCTTTGCATTTACCGCACGTGAAATACCATGTGTGCATGAACAATTGCATCATTTATCGGGACGAGCACGCGGAGTCTACCATATGTCCGGTGTGCGGCGTCACTCGATACAAGAAGAGGAAGAAAGCTCCTCGAAAATCGGTGTGGTACTTTCCGATCACTCCTCGTCTGCAGCGGTATTTCGCGGACCCTAAGGTAGCAAAGCTCCTGCGTTGGCACGCGGATAGGGAGGAGAAGAAGCGGGAAGATGACGGAAATGATCCGGAGATAAATAAAAAAGACAAGATGCTGAGTCACCCTAAGGATGCGAGCCTGTGGCAAGCGTTGAACTTCGAATACCCAGAATTTGGGAAGGATCCAAGGAACATCGTGCTGGGCGCGAGCACCGATGGAGTCAATCCGTTTGGCAGCCAGAGAAGCACACATAGCACCTGGCCTGTGTTTGTGTGGATGTACAACCTTCCCCCCTGGTTGTGCATGAAGAGGAAGTACATTCACATGAGTATGCTAATTGAAGGGCCGAAACAAACAGGGAACAACATCAATCTGTATCTGGGGCTGCTGAAGGAGGAGCTAGACACGCTATGGAAAATGCCAGCCAATACGTGGGACACCGCAGAGAAAGAATATTTCCCTATGAGAGCCGCACTGCTCACGACGTTGCACGACTATCTCGGTTACGGATATCTCGCGAGGCAGGTAGTCCACGGATTTTCTGGATGCGTAAGGTGCATGGATGACACAACGTATCGCCAGCTAGATAGAGATCCCGGGTCTTCGAAAACCGTGTTCATGGGACATCGAAGGTGGCTTCACGATGATGACCCGTGGAGGAAACGCAAGGATCTGTTCGATGGTGATACCAAACCCCGAAAACGCCCGTGTACGAGGAGCGGCGAGGAAATAGATGAGCTGTTGAAAAATTGGAAAGACTGCCCACTGCCGGGAAAAAAGGCGCCAGAGCCGGGAAAAAAGCGAAAGGCGCCAGAGCCGCTGCTGAAGGTATGGAAAACGAGGTCTGTTTTCTGGGACTTGCCGTACTGGAAGATCCACCGTGTGCCTCACAGCCTTGATGTCATGCATATCACGAAGAACGTGTGCGAGAGTCTGCTTGGTACCCTGCTCAACATGCCAGAGAGGACCAAAGATGGGCCGAAAGCAAGGGCAGACTTGAAATCAATGGGCATCAGGCAGGAGCTTCACGCTAATGATGATGATGATGATGATGATGATGATGAGGCGAAGCAGGACACAGAAAGTCGTCGCAAAGGAAAAAAGGCCAAGAAGACCGGAAATGACTACCCTCCCGCGTGCTTCACTCTAAGTCAGGAGGAGATCGAGCAGTTTTTCACCTGCCTCCTAGGAGTAAAACTTCCTTACGGTTACGCGGGGAAGATAAGCAGATACCTAGACCCAGCGAAGCAGAAGTTCAGCGGGATGAAGTCTCACGACTGTCACGTGCTGATGATGCAGATACTTCCAGTTGCAATCCGTGGGATCATGGACGCGCACGTCCGTGAAACGCTATTTGGCCTATGCAACTTTTTCGACGTCATCTCTCGGAAGTCGATTGGCGTGAGGCAACTCAGAAGGCTACAGGAAGAGATCATGGTGATACTATGCGAGCTTGAGATGTACTTCCCGCCCGCATTCTTCGACGTTATGGTGCATCTGCTGGTCCATATCATGGAGGATATCATCCAACTCGGGCCGACGTTCCTGCACAGCATGATGCCGTTCGAAAGGATGAATGGTGTCATCAAAGGATACGTTCGGAACATGTCACGTCCAGAGGTAAGTATAGCCAGGGGCTTTCTGACCGAAGAGTGCATCTCCTACTGCACGAATTATCTAGGCATCGAGAACCCCGTTGGTCTGCCCGTCAACAGGCACCTCGGCAGGCTCGCTGGATGGGGTCACCGTGAGGGTCGCCGCGAAATGCATGTCGACTACGAGGGTCGACTCGCCGACTTTGAAAGAGCAAACCTAGTCGCGCTACAACACATAGACGTGGTCGATCCTTGGGTGGTAGAGCACAAAACCTTTATTGAGAAGACGTACAATGACCGAGGCCAACAGAGGACGGACGGAGATATACTCAAAGAGCACAACTCATGTTTCACGCGTTGGTTCAAGCAGAAGCTTCTGTCGTACCCTTTACATGAGGATTCTTCCGCGGAAGAACAACTCATATTCGCCTTGTCACAGGGCGCCGAGCACAACCTGATGACCTATGAGGCGTACGATATCAACGGCTACACATTCTACACCGAGGACAAGGACATGAAGAGCGATGGTTATCAGAACTCCGGGGTAACGATGGAATCCTACACCGGCAACGACAAGGACAGATACTACGGAAGGATCGAGGAGATCTGGGAGCTGAGCTACGCTGGAGAGAAGGTCCCGATGTTCCGTGTCAGATGGGCCAAGAGCGTCCTAAAAGAAGACCGGTATTTCACCACCATGGTTATACCCGAAGCCAAATCCAAGACCGCGGGCGCAAACGTCACCGCGAAAAATGAGCCATGGGTACTGGCTTCCCAAGTGGACCAATGCTTCTTCACTACCGACCCGTCAAAGCCCAGTCATGTTGTCGTGAGGAGAGGCAAAAGGAAGATCATCGGAATGGATGGAGTAGCCAATGAGCAAGACTTCGAGAAGTACGGCGACCCGAAGATCGAACATGACGACGACGATGAAGTAGCAGCACACACCACAAGAAGAAGCAGGACCACCCTACCTAAAGGACGTCTGTTCCACAGAAGAACATCATTTGCGAAAGAGTAGGGCAAGAAGATTGTGAACAGATAGCTAGCTAAGATCGATTGTATTTAAATCGTAGTCTTCATTTCTCGATTGTATTTCATAGGCACTTTTTGATATCATGAATATTTTTAAATTTCATGGGCACTTTTTGAATTCATGAGGACACTTGATCTCGATCCCCCTCCATCTCGATCTCGATTCCCCCTCCATCTTGATCTCGATCCCCCTCCATCTCGATCCCACCCGCAACCTCCCCCGCTAGATTAAAACAAAATTCTAATGGCGCACCAAGGGGAGGTGCGCCATTAGAATAGTCGTACTTATGGCGCACGAGGGGGTGGTGCGCCATTAGAACCCTACCCCCACTCCACCTACTGCCCTCGCACTGTGTCCTCCCTCCCTCCCTCGCCAGATTCCCCTCGATCAACCCCAACCGTACGCCGCCGCCTCCGTCCGTCACAGCCGACCACGCGCCCCCGCCGCCTCCCTCTCCCCTTCCTCCCCCTCGAGCACCGCCTCCCCCCGAGCCCCGCCTCCCCCGCGAGCGCCGCCCCCTCCGTCCCCTCCGTCCCCCGCCCGCCGTGCCTGCACACCCTAGGGTTCCGGCACCAAGGTGGGTGGCAAGCTCGACACGCTGCCTTCTCCTCGACGCGCCGCCTCCTCCTCGACGCACCTCCTCCTCGATGTGTCGCCTCCTCCTCGATGTGCCGCCTCCTCCTCGACGCGCCGCCACCCGCCGCCTCCTCGACGCTGGTGCCCTCCTACGGCAGTCTGCCGTTATCCCACAGTGATTCCTCACCTCTCCCCCCTTCCCCTCCTCCCCCCTAGGCTACCTCCCGCAAGTACCACAGCCCTCTTCCCCCGTGTTCTAGGGTTAGCAAATTTGAGTGTCCTCTCGTGAGCCTCTCTTCAACTGTTTTTGCTGCTGTTTGGTTCTGAAGATGAGTAGCAAGTATAGTAGGAAGATGATGCATAGTAGGAAGATGATGCATAGTATTGATGATTTTTTCTTATGAAACTGAAATTATTAACTCCCTCTGTAATTTGTAAGACATCCAGTAATTTTCCTAAGTAATTGAGAAGAATTTATATACCAGAACATAATAAGAACCCTAATTGGTACAGTTTCCGTTAGCACACTGGTATGATATAACTTACAACTTTACAAGTATCTCTAGTCAAGTCTGATATTGCTTTTGCTTATATGCAGTCAATTTCTCAACTTGATAACTAGTAGATCAGTAGTTTATATATTGTCACATTGACTAGGTTTCATACAAAAAAAATCCAGGTTACATAAATTTGTAATTTTATATGGCAATATTATATAGTGGTGAAAGGTTCAGCTCTGTCTGACTAATGCTATGCAATGTTATAAAATGGCTAACAGCCACACATGTGAATCTGTTCTTGATACACCTTTTCCCTTTTCTTAGAATCATCATATACATCTGCATATTTCAGGTTTCCAAGGAGGTAAAGGAATTGAAGTTCAGACAGTGCAGCAGCAGCAACACCTCCAAGGTGAGAAATATGTTCAGTTAGGTACAGTTAGCATCATGTAAGAAAATGGCCATAATGTGCCCTGATAATGATGTATTTTGTCATAAAAATATATAGTGGACTGCCATGATAATGACATGGTCCTGTGTTTGCAAGCTGTCATAATCTTCAGTTTACTTGACTTTTGAGCCTGCTAGTAGTTTACTTCCATGAGTTGTTTTATTGACATGGCACATTTGCAATGGAGTTTTATATATCTTTAGCCACTGTTCATTAACAGCAAGTCAGTTTTGTTATGCTACAATGATTTTTTTATCCTGTGAACTCATTGTACTGCTATAAGAATTTGGTATCATCATGGTGTAATTTTGTTAACATTCTGGTTTTGTTAGATAGTGGCTACACTAATCTAGAGTGATACAATTTTCCTTCCCATTTGGTATCATCATGTTCAGTGTATACAGTTATAACATCATGTGGGTTTTTTAAGTCTGTTTACAGCTCATGTGGGTTTTAACATCATGTGGGTTGGTGAATGTGGATGATTTTTTTATCCTGTGAACTTGAATGCTGCAATGCTATTTTCTTCAGGGGCTACTGTCAAAAACTTGAGCAAAGATAGGCCCTTGAGTTTGCCGGAATGTCGATTAACTTCCGTTCCGGCAAATTCGGGTACTCCATATGTCCTATTTTCAGCAAAGGTCATGCTAAAATTTTCCGTGAATTTTAGCATGACTTTGCTAAAAATAGGACATATGGGGTACTTGCGACTAATGCATGGGCCGGGGTATCTTAGTACTTAGTTAAGTAGGATCAACTGCCCTGCCATTCTTGCTGCATTAAACCATAGGTGGCAATAGAGCCAAGTGATTAGGCCCAACTTAGAATTCTCCTTAGCATCGATAAACCCTAGATGATAAACCCAACATAGGTGGCAATAGAGCCAAGTGATTAGTGCCAAGTGATTAGGCCCAACCTAGGGTGCCTCGGCATCGATAAACCCTAAATGATGAAAACTTAACTTGGCTGCCCCGGATGCCTCGGTGTCGATGAGAACCTAAATGATGTACGCTTAGGCTTTTAGGGTGCCTCGGCGTCGACAAACCCTAAATGATGAAAGCTTAGGCTTTTAGGGTGCCTCGGTGTCGACAAACCCTAAATGATGAGACCATGATCTTGTTCCTTGACAATAACCAACTTTTTGACCAAACTTTTTTCCTATTTAGAGCGAAACATGGCCCACAACGATGAGGCCGGTGGTTCGGGCGGCAAGCAATTCTGGGAGCTGTCCCAGGAGATGGAGGAACAACCTCACCGCTATGAGGACGCCGCGGAAGACACCGATCCTGATTACACAACCCCTAGTGGCGTCGGGGATGACACCACTGATGGTGCCGCCGAGGATGCCACCACTGATGATGGCGGCGCACACACAGATGGCAGCCAATCGAAGAAGCAAAGGAAGGACCGGCGTCCGAATGCGCTCCGCACCGTCAAGGAGGAATTCACTCAAGTGGACTCCGACGGGAATCCAACGGAGCCCAAACATATAGTCAAGGGGTACTCGGTTCAGCTCGGGTGCATTCTCCGGAGCACCGTCTCGATCAACACCGAGAACCTTAGGCATAAGGACCGAGGGAATTTGCGCAACCTCCTCTTCACGAAGCTGCACGAACGATACAAGTTCCCCGCCGAATTTGAAAACACACGCCTCTCAGGGAATAAAGTGAACAGTGCCGCCCTCACGAAGATGAGCACGGCCCTGTCTACTTGGAGAAGCGCGGTGAAGAAAATGATTGATAAAGGTGATAGTTATGAGAAGATCAAGGCGAAATATCCTTTGATGAGCGAAGATGAGTACAAGGAGTTCAAGATCAAGTGCTCGACCAGTGCAACCTCCGAATCAAGTCAGTGGGGGAAAGAAATGCGGGAGTTGAACTTAGGGGAACACAAACTCGGTCCCGGCGGTTACAGAGTGGCGGAGCCTATATGGGACAAGGAGGACGCGGAGCGTGCCGAGCAAGGCCTACCGCCCCGCTTCGAGAAATACAGCGGTAACAAGCAGACCAGGAACTATGTCAGGGCCCGGTACAAGGAGGACCCGATAACAAAGGAGCTTACCACGGATCCGAAGACCAGGGCGCTTGAGCTTGTTCTGGTAAGGAATACACCCCCGCGTAATTAGCTCCATATGGTTGCACTCTAACTAATCCCCAATATTTCTAAATGGTTCACGTTCCTTTCGCAGGAAACTGAAAGCAGTAGCGCGGGGTCGTCTCAGAGCTCCCCTTTCGACAGCCCTTTAAATAGGGCGTTGAACATAATGAAAAGCAAGGATAAGCTCACTAAGCCGACGTCAGCTGGTCGTGTGGCCGGCAAAGGCTTGTCCACAAAATGGGGGTCATACTATACCGCTGGTGTGCGGAAGGAGAAAAAGGCCAGCTCGGAAAGCCAGACGCGCGAGGTTGAAGCACTCAAGGCACAAGTGGCGCGGATTCCGGAGCTTGTCCAAGAGCAAGTGGAACAACAACTGGGAACGAAGCTCAACGCCATGGTGCCTACGTTGATTCATGGGCTGACGACGTGGATTGCGGGCGGCCAACAGGGGCCTCCCCCGGTTCCCAGCTTCACGGCCAGCAACTCGCACAACGCGCAGGCGGCGCCATTGGTGTCTCCGCGGCGCCATTGGTGTCTCCGGCGGCGGCGCCATTGGTGTCTCCGGCGGAGGCGGTATTCGTGTCTCCGGCGCCGGCACGGGCATTGGAGCTTAATGCACCCGGGTGTACGCCGGCCGGCACCTCGCCAGCAAGCTCCCCCTCCGTCAGTTGCATGCCCGCCGTTGGCGGTGCCTCGACATTAGCCGAGCTCGACGGCATCACGGTAACTAAGCCTCTCGGCCGATGACTTCATCTCCTTGCCTTTGACTGGGCATCCCTGACGCCCTGTACATGTTTTCGCAGGGCACCGCCGACGTTCCTTGCACTCTTCTGCACTTCGTGGGCGCCGAGTTGGTCGATGTCGCCAAGGGCAGAATCGTTCAACCGGGCAACCGCATGTTCCACGGTAATCCGATGCCACCCACAGTGTATAGGGTTGAAGTGGTTCGGGTGCTGCCAGGCTGCGACGAGCTGTTACCTCCGGTTCGACCCGCTGGGGCCGACGAAGAAGATGAGATGACCCTCAGCGCCTGCGTAAACTGGCCGCTGCTTTGGCCGAAGAGCCAGATTCGTTTGGGGGCGGGGGACACCACCCCACAGACAAGACCGCCAGTCGTGCCGGCGCCAAGCCATGGCAAGAACGCCGCAACGCTACCGGACCTGCCGGACATCCCTATGTCGGACATCCCTATGGCACAGGATCCGGACAGCCCTATGGCACAGGATCCGGACGACGACGACAACGACGACGGTACATTTACCAAAGTCGATAAGTACTTTGCCGAACATGGGTACGCTGACGAGTTCTGCGGGCCTCTTTCTCAAGAACCCAACCAAGACGACCGCAATCTAGCTGGTACGGCGGAGAAATCCAATTGCAATAGGCGTCGTCTGCCGTTCAGTTCTCAGGAGACGCCTCCAGCTCCCGCCTTCACCGAGCCTCAGATAGCTGAGGTGCGAAATATTATCAGCCCCAACACGCTCAAGAAAGCGGTCTGTGAGCAGAACTCGGTCCCATTACAGGAGATCAAGAAGAAGGGACGGAAACGAAAGACTAACAAGGGCGCCGGTGCGAGCCAGCCGGCACCGAGTTCGATCCGTGCTCAGGACGGGCCACCTTCACCTAAGGATATCTCGAGGAGGGTGCATGTGGCGGGTAGGGAGATGCTACCGCCAAATATGCTGAATGCTGCAACCGGTGCTATGCGGAGTCTGCACAACAGTGTTCTTTCTTTGGAGAAGCGGCGTCTGAGAGAGAATGATGTGGCATACCCGGTTTTCATGGCCAAGGTGCCAGAGGGCAAGGGCTTTGCGGATGGCGACATCGGGGGTACGATCGTCCTGCGGTTTGATGACATCTTTGCTATGTTTAACCTTCATCCGCTGCACTACACCTTCGTTCGGCTGTTTTTGCTGAGTATGGAGATGCGGATCATTAGAGACAAGACCCCGGACATCGTGATAGTCGACCCCTTCTACATGCGTGCCAAGCACTTGAACAGCGCTGGGGACCGCCAAGTTGCGAGTTCACACCTCGAAGGCGTCATTCTGGCAACCCAGATAAGGATAACTTCCTTGTGGCTTACTTTCCCGAGTAAGTCATCCCTTAACCGCCCCGTAACATATGATTTCTTAGATTTTGATCGTTCTTTTTTTCTAACATTCCGTGTTCTGTGCAGTGACACACATTGCACACTCATCCTCTTAAGCCCGAAATATTCCATGGCCACGTATTTCGACCCGAACCGTAACTCCAAGATAGACTACACAAATGTCAAGAAAGTTCTTGATGATGTTCTCCCCGGCTACGCCAAATCTGGAGGCACCTTCACCAGGGCAGTTCGTAAGTACGGCAAGCACATGTTCTCACACAATACGAAGTTCTGCTGTGTCAAGCAGCCGCCTGGCGGTCAGAAGGATGCCTACTACGCCCTCCATCACATGCGGGCGATCGTAAGGGACCATCATCAACTACTGCTACCAGATAATCTCAAAGATTGGGCCGCGAGCTTGTCGGCAGTCCAGGACGCGGACCTTAGACAAGAATTCTTTCGCATCCAGTCGGAGTTTGCGGACATCATCCATCAAGATGTCCTTCATACCTCGGGGCAGTTCTTCGTCAGATATCAACCGTCCAACAGTGAGATAGATGAAACGCTACAAATGCAGGGTGACAACGACCGCGATTTCATGACCATCACGACAGACGGCGGCTTCATCCACGCTCCTGTCCGATGAGTCGAGTCGAAAGTAGTGATGTGTAGTTCTGAAACATTGATTAGCTCATGTTGTAATTAAACTTTAATGAATTCGTATGTCTCTTTGGTTTGGACAGTCGTTCAACTTAGATGTAATCGATGCTATTTATTAGTAGGACCATGAATCGTGCTATTAATGTCTTGCTTTTCTCTTTCGATCCTTTTGTTGCATACTTACATATTGCTTATGTATTGTCTGTTGTTTGGCTTGTGCATAGAGATGCCGTCGTATGTCGTGTACAAGGGTAAGGTTCCCGGAGTCTACGACGACTGGGAGGAGTGTCGGAGACAGGTTCACCGTTTCAGCGGTAACAGTTACAAAGGGTACACCACTAGGGCGGAGGCCGAATCTAGATATGCCCGCTATCTAGCGGGAGAGAGGAGGGAGCGTTGGAGGAACCGGATGAGGACCAGTTTGATCGCGATGATGCTCATCGTGATGACCACAACTCTCTTTTATGTGATGGTAGTTTAGATGATCGATATCGACTTGTAATGTGAAGACAAACTCGATACTCGCGGTCTTGAGACTTGTAATGTTTTATCTTTGTTTGGTCTTTTGAATTCGGAGACTAATATGATGAATTGTATTCAGAGACTAATCTTCTATTGTATTCGATGAATCTGATGTTGCTGTGTGCTGCTGTCTATATTCTGTCCAATAATATATTTTGTAACCTGTGCAAAAATCAGAAAAGCAAAAAAAAACCCAAATATTCATACTAATGGCGCATCAAGGCAGATTGCGCCATTAGTATGCCAAAGGATACTAATGGCGCATCAAGACAGAATGCACCATTAGTGTGACAAAGCACATGGTTACATATGGCCCCCCCGGAGGCATACTAATGGCGCATGGAGTTACATACTAATGGCGCACTGCCAGGTGCGCCATTAGTATACCAGATACTAATGGTGCACCAGTGGTGCGCCATTAGTAAAAAATTCTAATGGCGTGCTACTAATGGCGCACCGGTAGTGCGCCATTAGTAGGCAAAACTGGTGCGCCATTAGTAGGCCTTTTCCTAGTAGTGTTTAAGAAAAAACCAAAAAAATAGTTAGTTTACTTTCCATGCTTGTAGTAGAATTAAAATGAAAACCCAAAAATATTTCTCGTTCTTCTTTTACTTGTTGGGAGCTTTCCCGTGTAAATAGTTTTTATTTATTTTCCTTTCTTTGGGGGTCGAGAAGACCATATTGAAAATGCTTAGTGGCTCTTATATGCATGATTGTTTATTTAATTTAGAGCTCATATTACTTGTCTTTTCTTGAGTTGAATGCTTGCAGATTCCAGCTTAGTCCAATGCACGTGCACTCTTATTATTATACACATCCTTCGGCCGTGCAAGTGAAAGGCAATTATGATGATATATGATGGACTTATTGGGATGAGAAAAGCCGGTATTACCTCGACTTCTCTTGTTTTTGTAAATATGATGATTCATCGTTCCTGATTCAGCTATTATGAAGTAAACATATTTGCAATGACATTTAGAGATTATAGTTGCTTGTGCCATGCTTGATTAGCTATGAGTTATAATGGTTTACCTTGCGTGCCAACATGCTATTAGAATGATTATGATGTGGTATGATGGGGTGGTATCCTCCTTTAAATGTATTGAGTGACTAGACTTAGCACATGTTCACGCATGTAGTTGAATCAAATCAACATAGCCTTCATGATATTTATGTTCATGGTGGATTATATCCTACTCATGCTTGTATTCAGTGTAAATTAATTTTAATGCATGTTTACGACTGTTGTCGCTCTCTCAGTTGGTCGCTTCCCAGTCTTTTGCTAGCCTTCACCTGTACTAAGCGGGAATACTGCTTGTGCATCCAAACTCCTTAAACCCCAAAGTTATTCCATATGAGTCCACTATACCTTCCTATATACGGTATTTACCTGCCGTTCCAAGTAAATTTGTATGTGCCAAACTCTAAATCTTCAAATAAACATTCTGTTTTGCATGCTCGAATAGCTCATATGTCAACTAGAGCTGCCCTTATCTTCCGTGTTAGGCGGGTTATTCTCAAGAGGAGTGGACTCTGCTCCTCATTCACGAGAAAATGGCTGGTATCCGGGATGCCCAGTCCCATGCTTCGTGCAAACTAAATCAAAATAACTGCAAACAAATCTCCCCCTGGGACCCGTTGAATGTTGGAGGCACTCGTTGTTTCGAGCAAGCCATGGATTGATGCTTGTGGAGGAGGGGGAGTATAAACTTTACCATTCTGTTTGGGAACCGCCTATAATCTGTTTAGCATCGAAGATATCGTCGTCTTTTAGTTGTTATGTTGACAATGAAAGTATGTCGCTCAAAATATAATTTATCTCTATTTCAAAACCGAGCTCTGGCACCTCTACAAATCCCTGTTTCCCTCTGCGAAGGGCCTATCTATTTACTTTTATGTTGAGTCATCACCCTTCTTATTAAAAGCACCCGCTGGAGAGCACACTATCGTTTGCATTCATTATTATTGGTTTATATTGGGTATGACTTGATTGGATCTCTTTTACCATGAATTACAATGTTAGTCAGTCCTTGATCTTTAAAGGTGCTCTGCATTTATGTTTTGCGATCTCAGAAAGGGCTAGTGAGATACCATTTTGTTATATCATATTATGATTATTTTGAGAAAGTGTTGTCATCCGAGTTTTATTATTCTGGCTCGCTAGCTGATTATGCTACTGATATGAGTAATTGTGAGACCTACGTGTTATTGTGAGTATGGTTAGTTCATAATATTTGCTAAAACTTGAATGCTGGCTTTTCATGTTTACAACAACAAGAGCAAACAGAGTTTGTAAAAGTTTTTCTTTTTCTCTTTCAGTTTGTCAACTGAATTGCTTAAGGACAAGCAAGGGTTTAAGCTTGGAGGAGTTGATACGTCTCCGTCGTATCTACTTTTCCAAACACTTTTGCCCTTGTTTTGGACTCTAACTTGTATGATTTGAATGGAACTAACCCGGATTGACGTTGTTTTCAGCAGAACTGCCATGGTGTTGTTTTTTGTGCAGAAAATAAAAGTTCTCGGAATGACCTGAAACTCCACGAAACACCTTAGAAAAAACATTAAAAAATCCTTGCAAAAGATGAAGACCAGGGGGCCTACACCCTGTCCACGAGGGTAGGGGGCGTGCCCCCCTACCTCGTGGGCCCCCTGGTGGCCCTCCGACTCCAACTCCATATATTGGCTTTCGGGGAGAAAAAAATCAGAGAGAAGAAATCATCGCATTTTACGATATAGAGCCGCCGCCAAGCCCTAATCTCTCTCGGGAGGGCTGATCTGGAGTCCGTTCGGGGCTCCGGAGAGGGGGATTCGTCGCCGTCATCATCATCAACCATCCTCCATCACCAATTTCATGATGCTCACCGCCGTGCGTGAGTAATTGCATCGTAGGCTTGCTGGACGGTGATGGGTTGGATGAGATTTATCATGTAATCGAGTTAGTTTTGTTAGGGTTTGATCCCTAGTATCCATTACGTTCTGAGATTGATGTTGCTATGACTTTTGCTATGCTTAATGCTTGTCACTAGGGCCCGAGTGCCATGATTTCAGATCTGAACCTATTATGTTTTCATGAATATATGTGTGTTCTTGATCCTATCTTGCAAGTCTATAGTCACCTACTATGTGTTATGATCCGGCAACCCCGAAGTGACAATAATCGGGACCACTCCCGGTGATGACCATAGTTTGAGGATTTCATATATTCACTATGTGCTAATGCTTTGTTCCGGTTCTCTATTAAAAGGAGGCCTTAATATCCCTTAGTTTCCAATAGGACCCCGCTGCCACGGGAGGGTAGGATAAAAGATGTCATGCAAGTTCTTTTCCATAAGCACGTATGACTATATATGGAATATATGCCTACATTACATTGATGAACTGGAGCTAGTTCTGTGTCATCCTATGTTATGACTGTTACATGACGAACCTCATCCGGCATAATTATCCATCACTAATCCGGTGACTACGAGTTTTCCATATACTGGTTTACACTTATTTACTTTTCCGTTGCTACTGTTACAATCACTACAAAATACCAAAAACATTACTTTGCTGTCTTTACTTTTGTTACCGTTACCACCACTATCATATTACTTTGCTACTAAATACTTTGCTGCAGATACTAAGTTTCCAGGTGTGGTTGAATTGACAACTTAGCTGCTAATACTTGAGAATATCCTTTGGCTCCCCTTGTGTCGAATCAACAAATTTGGGTTGAATACTCTACCCTCGAAAATTGTTGCGATCCCCTATACTTGTGGGTTATCACACCATGGCGACGACATAGTTGTGGTAGTCAGTCCACTATTGCATGAACGCAAGGGCGTGGGGAAAAGAACGGAGAGAATTGGGGAACACAGAGTGAATAGCAAAAAACTACCACATTACAGGCTATATATCGTTCTAAACAACTACCGCTTTTTTTTATTTTTTCAAAAAACTACCACAAAAGTGGTGGGCTGTTCCAAAAAAAACCAAACGACCACGTTGTTTAAAATTGATTCGGATTATGACAGCTCGGGTCCACTCGTCAGGTTGACCGTTAGTTTGACCATTATGTTGACCATTGACAGGTTATGACAGATGGGCCCCATTTATTTATAAAAGGCAATCAGATCCCTACAAAAAAATATAAGCAATCGGGCCCCTGTAATTTTTTTAAAAAGCAATCGGGTCCCTGTAATTTTTAAAAAAGCAATCTAGTCCCCGCCGGCGAGCTCGTCGCCGGAGCTGATGAAGGGGCCCATGTGCGTCGGCCGGCCTTACTCCGGCGAGCTCGAGCGCGTGGCGGCTGGTGCATGCGGCGCAGTAGCTATTGGAGGCGATGGAGCTATCGCTCCCATTGTTCCTGGGCATGGCGGCACGAGCTGCTGGGAACCGCGACGGCTGCTCTAGCTACTGGGCGCAGCGAGCTCCTGGACCATGGCCGGAGCGCAGCGGCGGCCTGAGCTCCTGGGCATGGCCGGCACACGGCGGCCCGAGCTTGTGGGCGTGGCGGCCTTAGCTCATGTGGGCATGGCCGGCGGCAGCTTGCTGAGAGGGGGGCGGAGGGAGCACTAGAGTGTTGGAAATATGCCTTAGAGGCAATAATAAAAGGATTATTATTATATTTCCTTGTTCATGGTAATTGTCTTTTATTCATGCTATAATTGTATTATCCGGAAATCGTAATACACGTGTGAATACATAGACCACAATACGTCCCTAGTAAGCCTCTAGTTGACTAGCTCGTTGGTCAACAGATAGTCATGGTTTCCTGACTATGGACATTAGATGTCGTTGATAACGGGATCACATCATTAGGAGAATGATGTGATGGACAAGACCCATTCCTAAGCATAGCACAAGATCGTGTAGTTTGTTTTGCTAGAGCTTTTTCAATGTCAAGTATCTCTTCCTTAGACCATGAGATCGTGTAACTCCCGGATACCGTAGGAGTGCTTTGGGTGTACCAAACGTCACAACGTAACTGGGTGACTATAAAGGTGCACTACAGGTATCTCCGAAAGTGTCTGTTGGGTTGACACGGATCGAGACTGGGATTTGTCACTCCGTGTTATGGAGAGGTATCATTGGGCCCACTCAGTAGTGCATCATCATAATGAGCTCAAAGTGACCAAGTGTCTGGTCACGGGATCATGCATTACGGTACGAGTAAAGTGACTTGCCGGTAACGAGACTGAACGAGGTATTGGGATACCGACGATCGAGTCTCGGGCAAGTAACATACCGTCTGACAAAGGGAATAGTATACGGGGTTGCTTGAACCCTCGACATCGTGGTTCATCCGATGAGATCATCGAGGAGTATGTGGGAGCCAACATGGGTGTCCAGATCCCGCTGTTGGTTATTGACCGGAGAGCTGTCTCGGTCATGTCTGCATGTCTCCCGAACCCGTAGGGTCTACACACTTAAGGTTCGGTGACGCTAGGGTTGTATGAATATGAGTATGCAGCAAACCGAATGTTGTTCAGAGTCTCGTATAAGATCCCGGACGTCACGAGGAGTTCCGGAATGGTTCGGAGGTAAAGAAAACTATGTAGGAAGTGCTGTTTCGGCTATCGGGAAAGTTTCGGGGTCACCCGGTATTGTACCGGGACCACCGGAAGGGTCCCAGGGGTCCACCGGGTGGGGCCACCTATCCCCGAGGGCCCCGTGGGATGAAGTGGGAGGGGAACCAGCCCCTAGTGGGCTGGTGCGCCCCCCTTGGGCCCCCCTGTGCCTAGGGTTGGAAACCCTAGGTGGGGGGCGCACCACCTGCCTTGGGGGGCACTCCACCCCCCCTGGCCGCCGCCCCTTGGGAGATTGCATCTCCCAGGGCCGGCGCACCCCCCTGGGTGCCTATATAAAGGAGGTCAGGGGGGAGGGTAGCCGCACCCCAAGTCTTGGCGCCTCCCTCCCCCTGCTACACCCCGTCCTCCTCCCACAGCAGCTTGGCGAAGCCCTGCCGGAGTTCTGCTGCATCCACCATCACGCCGTCGTTTTGCTGGATCATCATCAACCTCTCCTTCCCCTTGCTGGATCAAGACGGAGGAGACATCATGCTGACCGTACGTGTGTTGAACGCGGAGGTGCCATCTGTTCGGCGCTAGGATCTCCGGTGATAGGATCACGACGAGAACGACTACCTCAACCCCGTTCTTTTGAACGCTTCCGCTCGCGATCTACAAAGTGGTATGTAGATGCATCTCTCCTTTCACTCGTTGCTTAGATGAACTCATAGATGGATCTTGGTGAAACCGTAGGAAATTTTTTATTTTCTGCAACGTTCCCCAACAGTGGCATCATGAGTCAGGTCTATGCGTAGTTCTCTATTGCACGAGTAGAACACAATTTTGTTGTGGGCGTAGATCTTGTCAACTTGCTTGCCGCTACAAGTCTTTTCTTGCTTCAGCGGTATTGTGGGATGAAGCGGCCCGGACCGACCTTACATGTACGCTTACGTGAGACAGGTTCCACCGACTGACATGCACTAGTTTCATAAGGTGGCTAGCGGGTGTCTGTCTCTCCTACTTTAGTTGGAGCAGATTAGATGAAAAGGGTCCTTATGAAGGGTAAATAGAAGTTGACAAAATCACGTTGTGGTTATTCGTAGGTAAGAAAACGTTCTTGCTAGAACCCAATTGCAGCCATGTAAAAGATGCAACAACAATTAGAGGACGTCTAACTTGTTTTTGCAGCAATTGTCATGTGATGTGATATGGCCAAAAGTTGTGATGAATGATGAATGATATATTGTGATGTATGAGATCATGTTCTTGTAATAGGAATCACGACTTGCATGTCGATGAGTATGACAACCGGCAGGAGCCATAGGAGTTGTCTTTATTTTTTGTATGACCTGCGTGTCATTGAAGAACGCCATGTAAATTACTTTACTTTATTGCTAAACGCGTTAGCCATAGAAGTAGAAGTAGTCGTTGGCGTGACAACTTCATGAAGACACAATGATGGAGATCATGGTGTCATGCCGGTGACGAAGATGATCATGGAGCCCCAAAGATGGAGATCGAAGGAGCTATATGATATTGGCCATATCATGTCACTACTATATAATTCCATGTGATGTTTATTATGTTTTATGCATCTTGTTTACTTAGAACGGCGGTAGTAAATAAGATGATCCCTTATAATAATTTCAAGAAAGTGTTCCCCCTAACTGTGCACCGTTGCTAAAGTTCGTCGTTTCGAAGCACCACGTGATGATCAGGTGTGATAGATCCTTACGTTCACATACAATGGGTGTAAGACAGATTTACACATGCAGAACACTTAGGGTTAACTTGATGAGCCTAGCATGTACAGACATGGCCTCGGAACACAGAGACCGAAAGGTCAAACATGAGTCGTATGGAAGATACGATCAACATGGAGATGTTCACCGATGATGACTAGTCCGTCTCACGTGATGATCGGACACGGCCTAGTCGACTCGGATCGTGTAACACTTAGATGACTAGAGGGATGTCTAATCTGAGTGGGAGTTCTTTAAATAATTTGATTAGATGAACTTAATTATCATGAACTTAGTCTAAAACTTTTGCAAAATATGTCTTGTAGATCAAATGGCCAACGCTCATGTCAACATGAACTTCAACGCGTTCCTAGAGAAAACCAAGCTGAAAGATGATGGCAGCAACTATTCAGACTAGGTCCGGAACCTGAGGATCATCCTCATAGCAGCCAAGAAAGATTATGTCCTAGATGCACCGCTAGGTGAAGCACCCATCCCAGAGAACCAAGACATTATGAACACTTGGCAATCACGTGCTGATGATTACTCCCTTGTTCAGTGTGGCATGCTTTACAGCTTAGAACAGGGGCTCCAAAAGCGTTTTGAGAAACACGGAGCATATGAGATGTTCGAGGAGCTGAAAATGGTTTTCCAAGCTCATGCCCGGGTCGAGAGATATGAAGTCTCCGACAAGTTCTATAGTTGTAAGATGGAGGAAAACAGTTCTGTCAGTGAGCACATACTCAAAATGTCTGGGTTGCACAACCGCCTATCCCAGCTGGAGATCAACCTCCCGGACGAGGCGGTCATTGACAGAATCCTTCAGTCGCTCCCACCAAGCTACAAGAGCTTTGTGCTGAACTACAATATGCAGGGGAATGGTGAAGACCATTCCTGAGGTGTTTTCAGTGCTGAAGTCAGCAGAGGTTGAAATCAAGAAAGAACATCAAGTGTTGATGGTCAATAAGACCACTAAGTTCAAGAAGGGCAAGGGTAAGAAGAACTTCAAGAAGGACGGCAAAGATGTTGCCACGCCCGGTAAGCATGTTGTCGGGAAGAAGTCAAGGAATGGACCCAAGCCTGAGACCGAGTGCTTTTATTGCAAAGGGAAGGGTCACTGGAAGCGGAACTGCCCCAAATACTTAGCGGATAAGAAGGTCGGCAACACTAAATGTATATTTGATATACATGTAATTGATGTGTACCTTACCAGTAATCATAGTAACTCCTGGGTATTTGATACCGGTGCCGTTGCTCATTTTTGTAACTCACAGCAGGAGCTGCGGAATAAGGATGTGATCGCCGTCGGCACGCTACCTCTACATTTACCTACGGGATTAGTTTTAAACCTCAATAATTGTTATTTAGTGCCAAGTTTGAGCATGAACATTGTATCTGGATCTCGTTTGATACGAGATGGCTACTCATTTAAATTCGAGAATAATGGTTGTTCTATTTATATGAGAGATATGTTTTATGGTCATGCCCCGATGGTTAATGGTTTATTCTTAATGAATCTCGAACATAATGTTACACATATTCATAATGTGAATACCAAAAGATGTAAAGTTGATAACGATAGTCCCACATACTTGTGGCACTGCCGCCTTGGTCACATTGGTGTCAAGCGCATGAAGAAGCTCCATGCTGATGGACTTTTAGAGTCTCTAGATTATGAATCATTTGACACATGCGAACCATGCCTCATGGGCAAAATGACCAAGACCCCATTCTCCGGAACAATGGAGCGAGCAACCAACTTATTGGAAATCATACATACTGATGTGTGTGGTCCAATGAGCGTTGAGGCTCGCGGAGGATATCGTTATGTTCTCACTCTCACTGATGACTTGAGTAGATATGGGTATGTCTACTCGATGAAACACAAGTCTGAGACCTTTGAAAAGTTCAAGGAATTTCAGAATGACGTAGAGAATCAACGTGACTGAAAGATATAATTCTTACGATCAGATCGTGGAGGAGAATATTTAAGTCACGAATTTGGTACACACTTATGAAAATGTGGAATCGTTTCACAACTCACGCCGCCTGGAACACCTCAGCGTAACGGTGTGTCCGAACGTCGTAATCGCACTCTATTGGATATGGTGCGATCTATGATGTCTCTTACCGATTTACCGCTATGATTTTGGGGATACGCTCTAGAGACAGCTACATTCACTTTAAATAGGGCACCGTCTAAATCCGTTGAGACGACACCGTATGAATTATGGTTTGGGAAGAAACCTAAGCTGTCGTTTCTAAAAGTTTGGGGATGCGATGCTTATGTCAAGAAACTTCAACCTGAAAAGCTCAAACCCAAGTCGGAAAAATGCGTCTTCATAGGATACCCCAAGGAAATCATTGGGTATACCTTCTACTTAAGATCCAAGGGCAAGATCTTTGTTGCCAAGAACGGATCCTTTCTAGAAAAAGAGTTTCTCTCGAAAGGAGTAAGTGGGAGGAATGTAGAACTCGATGAAGTACTACCTCTTGAACCGGAAAGTGGTGCAGCTCAGGAAAACGTTCCTGTGGTGCCTACACCGACTGGAGAGGAAATTAATGATGATGATCAAGGTACTTCTGATCAAGTTGCTACTGAACTTCGTAGGTCCACAAGGACACGTTCCACACCACAGTGGTATGGCAACCCTGTCCTGGAAATCATGTTGTTAGACAACGGTGAACCTTCGAACTATGAAGAAGCGATGGTGGGCCCAGATTCCAACAAATGGCTAGAAGCCATGCAATTCGAGATAGAATCCATGTATGAAAACAAAGTATGGACTTTGACCGACTTGCCTGATGATCGGCGAGCGATACAAAACAAATGGATCTTTAAGAACAAGACGGACGCAGATGGTAATGTCACCATCTATAAAGCTCGACTTGTCGCTAAGGGTTATCGGCAAGTTCAAGGAGTTGACTACGATGAGACTTTCTCTCCCGTAGCAAAGCTGAAGTCCGTCCGAATCATGTTAGCAATTGCCGCATACTATGATTATGAGATATGGCAGATGGACGTCAAAACGGCATTCCTTAACGGGCATCTTAAGGAAGAACTGTATATGATGCAGCCGGAGGGTTTTGTCGATCCTAAGAACGCTAACAAAGTATGCAAGCTCCAGCGATCCATTTATGGGCTAGTGCAAGCATCTCGGAGTTGGAACATTCGCTTTGACGAGATGATCAAAGCGTTTGAGTTTATGCAGACTTATGGAGAAGCCTGCGTTTACAAGAAAGTGAGTGGGAGCTCTGTAGCATTCCTCATATTATATGTAGATGACATACTTTTGATGGGAAATGATATAGAATTCTTGGACAACATTAAGGCCTACTTGAATAAGTGTTTTTCAATGAAGGACCTTGGAGAAGCTGCTTACATATTAGGCATCAAGATCTATAGGGATAGATCGAGACGCCTCATAGGTCTTTCACAAAGCACATACCTTGATAAGATTTTGAAGAAGTTCAAAATGGATCAGTCCAAGAAAGGGTTCTTGCCTGTACTACAAGGTGTGAGATTGAGCTTGGCTCAATACCCGACCACGGCAAAAGATAAAGAAGAGATGAGCGTCATCCCCTATGCCTCAGCCATAGGATCTATTATGTATGCCATGCTGTGTACCAGACCTGATGTAAACCTTGCCGTAAGTTTGGTAGGAAGGTACCAAAGTAATCCCGGCAAGGAACACTGGACAGCGGTCAAGAATATCCTGAAGTACCTGAAAAGGACAAAGGACATGTTTCTCGTTTATGGAGGTGATGAAGAGCTCGTCGTAAAGGGTTACGTCGATGCTAGCTTCGACACAGATCTGGATGACTCTAAGTCACAAACCGGATACGTGTATATGTTGAATGGTGAAGTAGTAAGCTGGTGCAGCTGCAAGCAGAGCGTCATGGCGGGATCTACATGTGAAGCAGAGTACATGGCAGCCTCGGAGGCAGCGCATGAAGCAATTTGGGTGAAGGAGTTCATCACCGACCTAGGAGTCATACCCAATGCGTCGGGGCCGATCAAACTCTTCTGTGACAACACTGGAGCTATTGCCCTTGCCAAGGAGCCCAGGTTTCACAAGAAGACCAGGCACATCAAGCGTCGCTTCAACTCCATCCATGAAAATGTTCAAGATGGAGACATTGATATTTGCAAAGTACATACGGATCTGAATGTCGCAGATCCGTTGACTAAACCTCTCTCGCGAGCAAAACATGGTCAACACCAGAACTCTATGGGTGTTCGATTCATCAGAATATAACTAGATTATTGACTCTAGTGCAAGTGGGAGACTGTTGGAAATATGCCCTAGAGGCAATAATAAAAGGATTATTATTATATTTCCTTGTTCATGATAATTGTCTTTTATTCAGGCTATAATTGTATTATCCGGAAATCATAATACACATGTGAATACATAGACCACAATACGTCCCTAGTAAGCCTCTAGTTGACTAGCTCATTGGTCAACAGATAGTCATGGTTTCCTGACTATGGACATTAGATGTCGTTGACAATGGGATCACATCATTACAACATCATTAGGGTAATGATGTGATGGACAAGACCTATTCCTAAGCATAGCACAAGATCGTGTAGTTTGTTTTGCTAGAACTTTTCCAATGTCAAGTAACTCTTCCTTAGACCATGAGATCGTGTAACTCCCGGATACCGTAGGAGTGCTTTGGGTGTACCAAACGTCACAGCGTAACTGGGTGACTATAAAGGTGCACTACAGGTATCTCCAAAAGTGTCTGTTGGGTTGACACGGATCAAGACTGGGATTTGTCACTCCGTGTTACGGAGAGGTATCACTGGGCGCACTCGGTAGTGCATCATCATAATGAGCTCAAAGTGACCAAGTGTCTGGTCACGGGATCATGCATTACGGTACGAGTAAAGCGACTTGCCGGTAACGAGACTAAACGAGGTATTGGGATACCGACGATCGAGTCTCGGGCAAGTAACATACCTTCTGACAAAGGGAATAGTATACGGGGTTGCTTGAACCCTCGACATCGTGGTTCATCCGATGAGATCATCGAGGAGTATGTGGGAGCCAACATGGGTGTCCAGATCCCGCTGTTGGTTATTGACCGGAGATGTCTCGGTCATGTCTGCATGTCTCCCGAACCCGTAGGGTCTACACACTTAAGGTTCGGTGATGCTAGGGTTGTATGAATATGAGTATGCAGCAAACTGAATGTTGTTCGGAGTCCCGGATAAGATCCCGGATGTCACGAGGAGTTCCGGAATGGTCCGGAGGTAAATAAAACTATATAGAAAGTGTTGTTTCGGCCATCAGGAAAGTTTCGGGGTCACCCGGTATTGTACCGGGACCACCGGAAGGGTCCCGGGGGTCCACCGGGTGGGGCCACCTATCCCGGAGGGCCCCGTGGGCTGAAGTGGGAGGGGAACCAGCCCCTAGTGGGCTGGTGCGCCCCCCTGCGCCTAGGGTTGGAAACCCTAGGTGGGGGGCGCACCACTTGCCTTGGGGGGCACTCCACCCCCCCTGGCCGCCGCCCCTTGGGAGATTGCATCTCCCAGGGCCGGCGCCCCCCTGGGGGCCTATATAAAGGAGGGCAGGGGGGAGGGCAGCCGCACCCCAATTCTTGGCGCCTCCCTCCCCCTGCTACACCTCGTCCTCCTCCCGCAGCAGCTTGGCGAAGCCCTGCCGAAGTTCTGCTGCATCCACCACCACGCCGTCGTGCTGCTGGATCATCATCAACCTCTCCTTCCCCTTGCTGGATCAAGACGGAGGAGACGTCACGTTGACCGTACGTGTGTTGAACGCGGAGGTGCCGTCCGTTCGGTGCTAGGATCTCCGGTGATAGGATCACGACGAGAACGACTACCTCAACCCCGTTCTTTTGAACGCTTCTGCTCGCGATCTACAAAGTGGTATGTAGATGCATCTCTCCTTTCACTCGTTGCTTAGATGAACTCATAGATGGATCTTGGTGAAACCGTAGGAAAATTTTTATTTTCTGCAACGTTCCCCAACACAGAGATGGTCCGGGCGGCGGCGCTGGGTGCAGAAGACGAGACGACGTGGCTCGTGTGCCCCCGCCGTCGGCTATGATGGCATCCGGCAGCGGCGCCCTAGTCCGGTACCCTTCACGAACAGACTCGAGAGAGGAAGGGGAGAGGTCGGGCATGGAGGAGTTGACCCGTCTGGGTGGTTTTAACTCGTTTGTATTGTTTTTAATGGACTGGGCGGATGACATGTGGGCCATAATGGTCAACGTTATTGATCTTAACGGTCAACACTTATGAGTGGGCCCCACCCTATCATAAACCTGGTTAACACCTAATAGTTCAGTCATTTGGTTTTTTTCGAATAGCCCACCACTTTTGTGGTTGTTTTTTGAAAAATTAAAAAAAGAGGTAGTTTTTTGGAATGATAGCCCGTAATGTGGTAGTTTTTTTCTATTCACTCGGGAACACAGGAGAGAGATTGATTGTTTCGGCTACTTTAACCACCCAAGCAATTGACCTAATGGCCTCACCTGCGAGTCGTCTATGTGTGCCACGTCAGCCTGACTAGTGGGTGCCAACGGTGATAAATGTTTAGGATGAGCAAATCAGTAGATCGATGTTCGGTGTTACAACCCTACCCCAACATTGGTGGATTCCTTGGTTTTAGTACCCCATGGTTGTTATGTATGTATTTACTCTCTTGGAAGATTTCAATAATTATTTGAGCTCGAACTGGAAGGGGCTGCTCCAGTTTTGCACTGGGAGCCAAGGTTGTCAGAATCGCGATTTTGAATCGAATCGGAGCTCCGATCCGATTTAAAATGATAGGATCTTCACTATCAGGATCGTAGAAACGTAGATTCTATGAACTAAAATCGTAGAATCATAGAGGTTAGTTTGGATCGTAAAGTCGTAGAATCGTATAACAGAATCACGATTCTGACAACCTTGCTGGGAGCACCTAAGAGCATCTGCAATAGATGGTCCAAATGTAAAAATACCTAACTTTTGGACCATCTGGGGCAAAAAACGCTGCTCCAACAGATGGTCCATATGTAAAAAAAATAGGCTGCGGCCTCCCGGTGATGTAAAATTCAAAACTTTGTGATGCAAATTTACATCACGAGATGCAACTGGTCCAAAACCGCGGTTGCCCGCCAAAGGCCCAACCGCCACTTCATTCCACTTCCGCCTGGTGATCGCCCGCTCGGGAGGCAGCCGCAACTGGATTCGTCGACTCCGGTGGTCCGCCTTTCTCCCTTCTCCTCTGCGCCACCGCCGCCCTCCGCCGCCCTAGCCCTTGTCGCCTCCCCCGCGGGAGGGTGTCAAGCAGCCGCCCCGGTGCCGCTGTTTTGGGAAAGAGTCACGGATGGAATCGCCGACTCCGGCGGTCCGCTGTGCTCCCTTCACCTTTGCGTCGCCGTGCTCCCTTTCCCTCTGCGCCGTCGTCCGCAGCGGTTCTCCTCTGCACCGCTGTCTCCAGCAGCAACCAATCGAACCGCCGGCCATCTTCCTCCACCCCGCGCAAATGGTGTTTGACGAAATTCCCCAAGGTAAAAAAGATGAAACTTGATGATTTTAATTGGGATTCGATAGTATGTTTGATGGTGGTTGTCTACATTGTAGATGAGCTCAGTTTACTCCTCATTCGTGGATGATTAATCGTCGGACGACGAATTTGATTTGCATGAAGAAGAGGACATTGTTATGCTTGTGGCCATGCACAAGGGGGAGAAGCCAAAGCACGGTGGTTCCGTCTATGCTCGTGCGTTCATTCGGAGAGAACGGATTGATGCACACAAACGGTTGATGCGCAACTACTTTGGATCACCACCTGTTTTCCTGGATAATTACTTTAGACGCTGTATCAGAATGCCGAAAGACTTGCTCATCCACATTTGCAATTCCATGAAGCAGCATAATCTAGCCTTCGAGTAGAGAAGGAACTGTGCTGGGTTGCTTGGCCATAGCATTGAACAGAAGGACACTGCGCTTTGCGCATGATAGCATATGGTGTTCCGGCAGATTACATTGATGATAACTTGGCGATGGCAGAGAGCACTGCTATCTTCTATGTCAAGCAATTTGCAATGACTATGGTTGAAGTGTTTGGTCCACAGTACTTGAGAGCACCCAATGCTCAGGACACTCAGAGGTTTTTGGAGATGAACAAAGCTCGAGGGTTTCCAGGTATGCTCGGGTCATTGGATTGCATGCATTGGAAATGAAAGAACTGCCGAAAAGCATGGCATGGACAATTCAAGGGTCGTGAGAAGGATGCCACTATCATTCTTGAGGCAGTTGCCGATCATGAACCATAGATTTGGCATGCATATTTTGGGATGCCTAGATTTTGCAACGAGCGTGGAAAACATTTAGATTACAACTTCTATCACTTGATGGGCATTCCTGCTAACCCCATGCGAAAAGAACAATGCATCAGACGTTTCATGAAGGTGTACAGCGATATTAGAGACACCGATGTGCATGATCAACTCCAGAAAGATTTGATGGAAGAGCACTGAAAATGCCATGGCGAAAGAGCTGCATAGCAGTATTTGCTTGTGAAAAACTATGTTGTATAGTGCAAAACTATGTTGTATTTGTATTGCATTTGATCTCGTGGATTTGAACACCTATGTAATAATTTGATATTGTGGACATGCATAATTTTTTACATTGTTTTTAGATGTTTTTTGCAATATGTGCGGCCATACAGTGACTGAACAGCAGTCGCGCGGCCGCCGACCGGTTTTGCATCTTCGTTTTGGACCATCTGCTGGAGTTGCTCTTTTTTTATATCTCTATTTTGGACCATCTGGTGGAGTTGAGCCTTTTTCGAAGATGTAAAAAGCACTTTTTAGTGCTCCAAATTTGGACCATCACCTGTTTGGACCGCCAAAATTTGGATCATCTATTTGAGATGCTCTAAACAGAGAGAGAGCCCTCCCTAGTGAGCGTGCGGGAGAGGCGTGTGCTGGCTAGGCTCGGAGTTTCCTTGCAGTTCATTCTATTTTTTATATTTTTGTTTTCCCCATTTTTCTTCTCTATTTTCTGGTTTTTCTTTTGGTTTTCGTTCTTCGAGCATGATTCCACCTAGACCCGTTGTTACCACTAATAAATTTTGTCATAAACAGCCTTCCCATATTTAGTTGTCAAATGGATGATCTAGCTAGGAATACGAATTTTCATCAAAAATGACCATCTGCCCAGTATAATTGTCAAAAAAAACTACCTTCAAACGAAAATGTTAAAAAGGATCAGTTGTACCATGGCGGCATGTGTGCCAGCCGACATGTGGCACCTGCCGCCACGGGTCCGGCTGCAGCACCTGCCGCCACCGGCTCATGCAGCATCAGCTGCACAGGATTTTGGCCGATGGCGCACGGGAAAACGGAACGGAGTGGCGACGTGGCATCTGCCGCCATGCATCCTGGCGGCATCCTGTGCTGCTTTTCCTGCGCGAAACGCCATGCCACGCGACAGATTCTAGTGACATATAAATGTGCTATTGTACAAGATTACAAGCCGTCCATAATGATAGTACTTCCTTTTAAAAATAAGTAATCATAGTCTAGCCTTATCCTGTGTGCAACGGAACGCCTGTGACATCTTTTAGTGATGGAGTAGCGGCATGTCACGACGACTTTTTGGACACAGCGCATGGCAGAAAATCAGCACAAGCTGCCGCCAGGATGCATGGCGGCAGGTGCCATGGTGCCAATCCATTCCGTTTTCGCTCGTGAAATCCTGTGCAAGTGGGTCTGCCGCCAGACAACATGGCGGCAGGTGCCACGTGTCGTCCGGCGCATCTGCCGCCACCGCACAGGTGATCATTTTTGACATTTTCGTTTGTAGGTAGTTTTTTTTTGACAATTTCACTGGACAGATGGCCCTTTTTGACGAAAATTGCTAGGAATACATGTGATCCTCTATACGAAAAAGGAGGGTGTATGAAATTATACCCCTTATCACTAATTACGCCCTACTGATTGAGCCACGTAGTAAACGAGCTATGCAACCTCTCAGAGGATCGCACAGCCCATAGCTTTAGGAATGAACGAGCTACCTGATTCAACATTTGTATCCGCTGATCCTGCTGCACTAGAGGAAGCCCCTTGGCACTCTTAATGTTCCTACCTTGTCGTGTGGCTCTGCGTGCTCCAAGCTTTTTTTCCGCACTTGTCTTCTCCATGCATAGGTGAACACTGCCATGGTTAGACCTCCAGCATACCTGCTACGACATAGCCTCGGCATTAAGATGAACATAGTCCATCGCCTTAGGCATCATCATCTCATCGAGTTGGTCCAGATGAACATTTACATGTGTGAGGTGGCGTTGATTCTCTGTATCAACCACTTCTAGGTTCTCCAAAGAAGTATGAGGCATGAGTAGTACTAGCACATATGCGCGTGCGTTGCAACGGGAGAAAAAAATGATATGCATTTAAAGTTAGTGAGACTTATATGTGCAAGCAAAACCCCGCGTGCGCGTGAAAAAGGAACATTTAGCTTCTCAGTTTCGCCGGGTGTGAATTAAACAATCCGCTATTTTTCCATTCATTGATCAAGGGCATTCAAGAGTTCTTTTACGTCATCATACGCCGGAGAAGACCCATGAATTATTCAATCTTCCTTTCCTTTCGATCGAGGAGATTTAAAGGTATAAAGTATCTAAATATTGTAGAAAACATGAACCATGTTTAAAATCCTGAACATGTTTTTGAAAATTATGTACACTTTCAGAAAATCGTGAACAAAATTTGAAACACTAACATCTTTTTAAATTCACAAACATTCTTTGAAAACACCAATTTTTTTTATAAAAACATGGACATTATTTGATTTTGTGAACATTTTTTTAAAATAGAACATGTTTTGAAAATTTATAACATTTTTGGAAATATTTATCTTTTATACGTGAACAATATTTTGAATTGTTAAAATTTTACTAAACCAAGAATATTTTTCAAATTTGGAGCATTTTCTAAAATGCCTTTCTGTTTTTAGAAATTTTGAACCATTTTTAAAAACAATAATTTTTTGAAAAATGTGAAAGTTTTTTCAAGTTCCAAATATTTTTCAAAATAGCAACAATTTTTTGGAATTCTGAACATTTTACAAAATTTGATTTTATTTTTAAACTCTGAACTTTTTTTGAGAATTTTGAATTTATGAAATAACATTTATAAGAAAAAAAAACTTTGGAAGGGGAAAGAGATAGGGGAAGGAGAATAAAATAGAAGTAAAACATCAAAAGTAATAAAAATGGGCCAGCCCATTTTGGTTCTCCTGTGCGAAGCTCCATCTATTTATCGCCCTGTGCAGAAAATAGAATTTCCCCAGTTGCGTGGGCAAAAAAATAAGTGGGCTGACTTTGCTGGGCCACAATACGTGGCCCACGTATGAAATTCTGAAAAGGCCTTCATTTCTAGCAGACAAACGCATAAGAATTTTGTACCACCTCGGATAAAAAGAAATTCTTTTCAACGGTGAAAGGATGAAAAAATTGGCGAAACGCACCTTGCTTTATTAGTAGGTATATATAGATAGATAGATATAGATATAGATATAGATATAGAGGTATGGATTCCAAGCTTCAAAGGTTGGGAATTCTCCAAAGATGAATTGTCGTCATGACCAGCAAATACGGTTGATCCTGGCAGGTTTTTGTACTCGGATAGTGATGTGTGACACTGGAAAAACACTTGGCAGACTGGTTCATGAAATATGCTCGAAAACTTCAATTTATTTCTGCTTCCGTTACTAATGTCGCTGCCACTATGGCAAGAAGGCACAATGTCGTGCTCGAATCCTTGACAACATAATGGATCTGGACGGAACCATTCAGTCAAAGTTCTGTGGACGTGAACCCACTATTTCTCATGTGCAACATGGGAGAAATCTTGCGTAGGGAGATGGGTGATCTCCTTGATAACAACGTCGGTCATAGAGTTGAAGTGAGGTGTCATAACTCGCAACCACTTGACAACGGTTCCAATTATGTCCATACTCTCAGACAGACGCAGCATGACCCCTAGGCTAAAACTGTTCGTGGGAACCTTACAATCTTCGTACATGAAGGATAGAAAGGCCTCCAACCCACGCTCCTGGAAATTGATTGGCCCTATGTAGAAGTATTGGTACTGACCTCCAGGACGCAACAACTGATACGCAATCATTTTGCTCGTGAAGAGATGCCCAATGAGAGGGTCGAAGAACAGGTTCTGACGTGGTGTCCCGCCGATCTACACATACTTGATAAATTCATCAGCACCGTCCGCAAGCCTCTCGAATCTTCGAACCACTAGTAGAAAAGAGGGCTTTGGTCCACCTCGGGTTAGCCCATTAGTCCCGGTTCAGTCTAGAACCGGGACTAATGGTGGCATTAGTCCCGGTTCGTGCACCCAGGGGCCACGTGGGCAATTTGTCCCGGTTCGTTTGGACCTTTTAGTCTCGGTTGGTGCCACGAACCGGGACTAAAGGGTGTGATGCCCATTAGTACCGGTTCGTGGCACCAACCGGGACTAAAGTTTAGACCTTTAGTCCCAATTCAAGCCACCAACCGGTACTAATGGGGTTTGAGGCATTAGTACCGGTTCATGGCACGAACCGGTACTAAAGGTCACATTTTCAAACTCCAACCCACCCCCCCTTGGATCGCCTTTTCAGTTTTAAAAAAAATAAAAGAAAATGATGTAAATGTCAAAAAATAAAAAAAATAAGTCTCCCATGTGATATGTGGTCTAGTTGTTGGGAAAATTTGCAAATGTGAATTTTGACTTTATTTGCAAAATCTCTCTAGGATTTAGTAAAATGGGGCATAACTTTTGCATACTGACTCGGATGAAAAAGTTTTTTATATGAAAAATCATCTACTCAAAAAGTTACATCCAAATTTAACGGGGAAACCCCGTTAAACATTTTCAAAATCCTCAAAAACCTAACAGAAAAAAAGTTACGGGGATTTTAAGATCTAGAGTGGAAAAAATCGAAAAAAATTCAAACTATGGTCAAACTAATTATTCTAGAATATTAGTGTTACTAAATACTTATTTTAGTTATTTTGAATTTTGGTCAAATCTGGTCAAACAATGGTCAAACAATGGTCAAACTAATTATTCAAGAAATATTAGTGTTACTAAATAATTATTGTTTTTTAAAACAATAGTTTCAAACTCAAACAATGAAATGTGTCACTTCATGCTCACGCAAAATTCCTGAGGGTTAATAGGATTGACATCTTACTATTGTCAGGAAAACAACAAGTGCAGACTTGGAAACGAGGGAGAATAGAACCCGAAAGTTAAGCGTGCTCAGGCTGGGGGAGTGGGAGGATGGGTGACCGTTCGGGAAGTTGGATGATTAGGAATGAGGAGGGGTGATTAGAGATTAAAGGATAAATTGAGCAGTGATGAGGGGTGGTGATTAGTGATTAGAGGTTAAAAAATTCAAAAAAAATCATAAAATTTTTTTTAGTCCCGGTTCCAGTTTGAACCGGGACTAAAGGTGGGAGGCATTAGTAACGGCCCTTTAGTCCCGGTTCAAAAACCGGGACTAAAGGGCCTTACCAACCGGGACTCCCCGCAGAGCGATCATCATTGTCGCGGCCAACGAAAGAGGAGATGAACACCTTGGTCGCATGAGCCATCCGTCTAGGAAATGAGGATTTCCTTACCACCTGCTCCGCCTCGTCTTCTTCCCGAGAAAGTTGCCTGCATCTGCGCGCTAGTTCGTCGCAGTGCTGGGCAGTGCGCTTGAGCTTCTTTCGCCAACGGAGGAGCGACGTGTCGGTGATCTGCCACTTGTTGGACGTTTGGAGTGTGGCCTCCATTTTGATGCGCGCCATCTCCAGCCTCTCTAGCCCACCACCTCCTGATGCTTTTGTCCTCGTCTTTGCTGGTGGGGGCAATACCCGAAATAATCCGGCTAACTGCTTCCCCAACAATGACCGACTTGACCATCTCAGCCATGGATTATGATTTGTGGGTAGCAGGCTAACCAGTAAGAGATACCCTGCACTACGCACCAGCTCACGAAATGGATAGCTCTCACTTCTACAAGTTATATTGCTTCTTATTATTACTTCTCCTTGCTTAGTTTGTGTGATTCAATTGAGCGGCTGAAATATCAAAGCCTGTGCTTCCAAAACAAGTGAGTGGCTGAAACATCTAAGCTTAATGGTGTCCTTTTGGGTAAGTGGAGATAAAAGATTTGTCCCACTCCATTAGGTAAGAGAGAGCTGGTCTGCTGCTGCCTGCCGGCGGAGCAAAATTTGTGAGACAAAATATACTTGGCGATGAAATCCATGGAGGTTGTGCCAGCGGACAAGGCGTTTAGTACTCCATTTTGTTTTGTACTCCCTCGGTTCCTAAATATATGTCTTTGTAGGTATTTCACTATGGACCACATACGTATGGACCACATACGAATGTATATAAATGTATTTTATGTGTAGATTCACTCATTTTGCTTCGTATATGGTCCATACTGAAATCTTTCCAAAGACTTATAATTAGGAACGGAGTGAGTACTATGCTTGCATGAGAGGTACCGGCTGGACCTCCTCACCTCATCACAATAGTACTTGTCGCCTCAACTAACATTCATCTTGAATATCGATCGAAGCACACCACCTTATCTTGAAGGTACGTACTGAGCATTCGTTTTTAGAGGATGCCACAAGCTCACAATTTACATCCTGGCAGGACTGGACCCTAGAGCAGAGGGTGACAACATTTACATACACAATGTATTGATAGCCTAATCTAAAACAATTACTTCTCTACTTCTACTCACTCTATTCCTAAATATGAGTCTTTGTAGAGATTCCAATATATACAGTCTACATACGGATGTATATAGACATATTTAGAGCATAGATTCACTCATTTTGCTCCGTATGTAGTCCATATTGGAATCTCTAGAAATACTTATATTTAGGGACGGAGGGGGTATAAAAGACTCGGCTGGTGATGATGATGTGACTGCCTTTCGTCATTTCTGACCATCAAATCTGCATCTAACGATTGTGAGATAAGTTTTGGCATTTTTGCAACAAGACCCCGCTTCACTACACCAATTTGCAGAAAACCCCTAAGTACTAACAGCCACATCCCTCGCTCAGCTCATCAAAAGAGCCGCCAGGAATACATTTTGAATGAAACCGAATATATTTTTAGTTATTTACATGTACACACCAAAACTAGAGTGGTCTTCTTTCAGTTTTGTGAACATGTATTATTTTACTTCGGATCCGTTGCAACACACGAGCACATTGCTAGTAATTCTAAAACACTATGAAAACATCGTCATGATTCCGACACATACCTTCAAAATAGCTCAAGCTTTTAGACAATTTGTCTTTTTATATAGAGAGTTTATACTACAGCCTAAATTTGTCTTAGGGTTCACTTTACAACCCTAAACTGTACTTTGGTTCAAGTTTCACAACCATTTATAATACAACTTTGAGATGGATTAATCTAATTTCAATTAATCTTATGTGTTCGCCCTCCCACCTGTGATCCTCTGTTCCCGTATCCTCACCTAGGGCGCTTGGCACATGATTTGAAATACCTCGGCGAAAAGTAAAGGAACTACGTATTGACTTTATTTATTTTTGGAAAGAAAGACATTGAATGAGGAAGGGAGACTAGAAAGCTTGAGTGGCGGAGAAGTGGGAACCAGAGAGAGCATGGAGGAAGCTAGAAACTAAGATCAGGGAAGGATATGGAATAGAAGACAGGGGGAGTGAGCCTAGCTCAACTGGTTGGGGAGTGGATGTACAAACCCAACACCTAGGTTCAAATCCTCACCGAGGTGAATTTAGGTTCCTATTATTCTTGAGGACCGGGCTTTCCTGGTACTCACTCATTTATTGAGGGCCGGGCTTAGTGCATAACCGAGATTAAAAATCCGAGTACTCATATTTAAAAGGCCGTATGCATCCATAGTTAGCGCCGCCACTAGAAACCATACCCGATCTCCTCGTGTCGCCGCCGCCTGAGGGCCTGCCAGCGAAGCCCCCGGGTCAGGGACAGCGGCGGAGGGGCACTCCCCTGAGGTGTCCCTCCTCTTCCCAGGCGTGCGGCGGCCGCGGCCGCGGCGATCAGATCTGCAGGATGACGGGGCTGTGGCGCTCGCCGGCGTCCAGTAGCGAGGGTCGGCGGTGTCTGAAGGCCCAGGTTGGCAATGGATTGCTGGCTCACGTTGCTGACTTGGTTGGGGCGTGCCCTCGCGGCAGATCCCAGCAGCATGCTCCGGTCTGATCTGCAACTGCCAGGATTGGCCCCTAATGGACTTGACACCCACTTCAGCCAGTTCCATTGAACAGGGATTCAAGAACCGCCACAATGCCTGGCTATCCTGCTATTTCATGGAGCCCATCGTCTCTTGCGTCCCATAGTCCAGAACGGATTGGGTTGGCGAGAGCGGTGCTCCCTCAGATCAACTCTTGCTGATTGTCCTCTCGCCGGTGTCCCTGCTTCTTATTGTCCATATCGGATCGGGGCAAGTCGGAGATCCGGCAGCCATGAACCGGGCCGACAATGAAGGCTAGTGGCTTCTGCGCAGTCTATTTGGAAGACTCCATGGTTGTGCAGTTGTGCTGCGATGGATGTGTCTGTGTGCTCCATCTCCAGTGACTTATCGGCAATGGAGATTAGTCTAGATAGTGGCAGCAAAACCACAACAAATTGTGGTTCTCATCAAAAGAGTTCTCGAGGGTTCCTCATCGGTGGCTTCCTTCGGTGGTGTGACGCAATCTACAAACAACGGCTTGACGCAGAGGATATGGTTGTGCGGCGGTGGCATTTGGTTTCTTTGCCAAAGCATGTTGCTGCTGAGAAAGTGAAAAAGTGGTGGCAATAACACATGATTGACTTAGACGAGCTTCGGGGTGAAAATCTAGGTCTAACCATGTTGGTTATACTTGGCAATGGCGATGTTGTTGCATCGTCACCTTGTTGAAGGCATTGCTCGGATATGCTCCATCTAATTCTTCAAGGTGAAAACGTAGATTCTGACCTTTGGTGGTTGAATCCGGTGATGGCGACGTTTGAGCGTTGCTACCTTCCTGAAGGTGTTGCTGTTAAGAACCTCATTGTATTTGTGGTGTTATTATGTTGTTAGTGCGGATATGGCCATAGCTGTAGTTTGTCAATGATGGATTGATCGCTTCGAGTTTTTTTTCTCTCGCTTAGGCATAGCTTTGGTCTGATATGACTTTGCTATTCTGTAGCTTGTTGTGTGTGTGCATTGGCTGTGTGCATCCTAGCTATGCAGATACCGGGTTTGTGCTCATAGTGTTTGTATCCTTTTGATGCTTCATCTTGAGTTAATAAAATCCATCCTTATAAAAAAAATGGAACAGAAGACAGAATAACGAGAAAGAGAAAGCGGCATGACGCCTGTCGCGGGCAAATTGCCCAAGTCGTTGCTCAAGTTACTGTAGGAGGGGAAAGTTTTGGTACTATCAGTTCACTGCTCTCTCTCTTTTTTGAGCGAAGCTATCAGGTCACTGCTGCTACTATTGACTCTTGGACAGAACCTTTAGGCCTAGCAAAAATAAAAAGAAAAAAACTGGAATGACAAAAGGCCGCAGGTCCACTTGCTGACAGTCTCACTTTAATTGGCGATGCTGCCGAATCATGGGCCGACGAATCAGCCCATGCTCAATCGCGTAGCCTTTTTTCTTGTTGACGGATAATTAAATTTAGCAGGAAAAAACAGCGACACCACCTCAAAAAGGGGGGAAAACAGCGATAAAAATCAATTTGGAGATGCGAGCAATCGAACCCCATGCCTCTATTCCGCATTGATTAGCGCTCTACCAATTGAGCACTGCATTAATTCAAGCCAATAATATTAACTAACTGACTGCAATCAAGAAAAATATTGGTCGTAAATATATCCCAAGAAAAACGTGAGTTTGTTTTCATGCAGGCGAGTAAGCTATATATGCACCATGCCGTTGAGCAGGCTGTATTTAAACTAGTTTCTTCCTATAACAAACAAAACAGTCAGCCGAGACATGATGACACATGGCTAGTTCAGCCAGCGAAGGGAACAACTAAGTCAATTAGTGTGCTCGCTACTATCGATCACACAAGATCATTTTAGTTGTCAACTGATCAGTGATCACACAAGATCAGGCTGGGTACAAAGGCTCCCATAAAAAAAGTTCGGTACAATGTTCCCATAAAAAAAAAGATTGAGTACAAAGCAAACAATGACATCGCTTAAATTAACGCTGGAGCTTCTCCTATCTATCCAATTATCCATCCTTGAGCATCCAACTTCCAGCCCAATTGACGACGCAATCAGCAGTCAATGCAGCGTCACGTAGTGTTCTTTCTTGCCAACTAATTTTTGCAGGAAAAGAAAAAGCGATAAATAAAATACCTAATGGAGATGCGAGGTATCGATCCCCGTGCCTCTATACAACATAGATTAGCGCTCTACCAATTGAGCTACATCTCCATTAATATGCATTGCACTAATTTTTGGTTTAATATTTATTTATTAATTACTTGCAGTCATGAAAAATATTTCTATCTAGGTCCAGCAATTTTTTTGTTTTAGTTCAGTGATTAATTAAACAAAAATGATATTCTTATGTAAAACTCCTACTCTGCTAGGTTTTGGCCTTTTATCCTTCTTACCCTTCTTACCCATGTTCCTTCCAGGCTTGCTAAATCTGGTTTGTATGTGTGGGTACAATTGAGTTCCCCGAAAGTTTTGGAGATTGTTGGATAGAGACAGTGAGGGACTAATATGTTTGCTAGTACACACAGAGAGAATAGTGACGATGAAAAAATCCTTTAGTACCCTCGGTAGAGTTACTAGCATGGCTAGAAGTCTTAGATCAGAGGGCACACGGTGGTTTTACCCAGGTTCGGGCCTCCGGTGATGAGTAATGCCCTACATCCTTCTTGTTGTTGTCATTCATGGTGGGTATACCTCGTACAAGGGATTACAAGGGATTGTGTGGAGTTCTACCAAGAGTTGAGTTCTAATGAGAGCCCCCTAGCCTCCCCTTATATACACGGTGGAGACTAGGGTTTTATAAGGAGAGATGTGTTCTACATGACCAAGATGATCCAGGGACGTATATCCCTTCCGTCGGGCTCCTTCCAGTCGTCGGGTACTTGGTGAGTCTTCTAAACCCTTGGGAAGGCCTGCTGCTGGGCCTAAATTTATCTCAGGCCCCGATTTGATTTTTGGACTTATTGTCTGGCTGTAAACGTATACACTTGTACTTGACCGGGCTGCAGCAAAATTAGGGTATCAAGTTGTATTTATTTTGGTAAACGTTTCGGACCGGCGCACCGGCCGAAACTTCCGCCGGTCCAGCCCGGCTATCCCAGCGTCCGCACCGAGCCACCTAAACGCATGCGATCAAAACGCGTGGCTAGGGTGGACCCACACACCGCCCACACCCGCATCTTCTTCCCTTATCCTCACTCGAATCCCCCATTTGCTATCTCCAGCGCAAGCCCCTCCAGCACTACCATCTCCTGGCGCCATGGCGCAGCGACTCATCGGCGCCTACTGTCTGCAGTTACGAGCTACGACGACGCCATGCCCGCGGTCGTCGCCCTCCTCTGTCCCGGGCCTCCGACAGGCCGAGCTACAACCGGCCATTTTATATGCTACAGCCGCCCAACGGCCGTGCTACAGAGCCACGACGGAAGCGAGACATGGCCGCCGACATGTCGAGCTACAACCAGCCACGAGAAAGCTGCAACCGTGGCCAGGAATAGCTGGAACCGGCAAGCTCCAGTGCTGCCACCGGCTCAACCGTGCACTTGAAACTGGCAAGCCCCGGTGGCACGGCCATGGAAGACCGGTGTTGTTACGGGCTGCGTCAGGTGCTGGAACCAGCATGCGAGCGAGCTGCAACCAGCCAGCAGCACTGCTACGAGTGGTGGGGCGCACAACTACTAGCGGAAAGGCGAGATACTACCAACGACGACCCAGAATGCTGGAATCGGCAGTGTGGAGAGCTGCAACCGGTGGTGACATATGCTACAAGCAGCAATGTGGGCATGGTGGAATCAGTGTTGTGGAGAGCTTCAACCGGCATGCCGTTTTGCTACTACCGGCAATGCAGAGTGCTGGACCGATGAGAAAGGATGCTTCCACTGCGAGGATCAGAGAGCCACAACCGGCGATGAAGGATGTTTCCACGGCGAGGATCAGAGAGCTGCAACTGGCGTGCCGTTTTGCTACTACCGGCAACGCAGTGCTGGAACCGATGAGGAAGGATACTTCTATGGCGAGCCAGGGAGCCGTGAATGGTGATGAAGTATGCTTCCACGACGAGGGATAGAGAGCTGCAACCGGCATCCGGCGAGTTGCAGTCGCTGGTGGAGCTGGATCCAGCCACAACCGGCAACGGCGAGCTGTGGCCTTCACGACGGTTGCTCCAACCAGTGCTTGGAAGCTAATGCTGGGGTGCGTGGGAGGGGGCGTTGTTCTTTTTTTCGGCCATCGGCGGCGAGTGTGGAGGGCGGCGAGGTGTTGAGCGCTGGCGAAGGGGGCGTTGCCGCGTCCCCGTAGGAGACGGGGAGGGAGCGATGATGGTGAGCGCGTGGGGCTATTAGTCTGTGCGGCGACCATCCCATATGGGATGAGGATAAGATCTGAACGACGAGGATAAGCTAATAGAGCCTTAATCGGACGGGGGCAGTGCGACTGGCCGAAATTTCGGCCGGGCCAGCGCAGAGCGCTGCCCTTTATTTTTCGGGCATAATCATCGCTTGGCTGCTAGGTCGTAAATAACTTTCAGTTGTGAGCAGTGCCTATGCAAGCCAGCCAGCTGCGGGAGGGTGACAATACGGAATATGGTCGAGGTGGTGTCTCATTGCTGGAGGTAGGCAATGTGCCCTGTGTTGCTCGAGGTATGAAGCAGTTCTCATTGCAGTGGTACAGGGTGTGATGGCGTGGTCTGCTGGAGGCGGCGACATGCGTGGACTGGGAGGAAACCGGGGTAGTGTTTCCTGGGGTGGTGAAAAGGATGACGGAGACAAAGAAGGCGCTGGCGCCTCGCCCCATGCAGTACATGTCGATGGTGCCTTGTGTCCGTCCCCTACTCCCCTTGGCTCCGGTGGCCCGAGAAGGCCAACACTGCTCCCCTAGGTCCATGATGCGGATACCGAGCAACAAACGATGGATCGAGTGCTGTATCGGATACCCGCATGTGACTGTGGTAATTTGAAAAGTAAGTGTAATTATTACAACAATAGAATGACTACCCAGCCATCTAATCAAGGGTCACCCAGTCTTTTTTGCGGACGGGCTTTATGTAATGACTAGTACATATGCCTGTGCGTTGCAATGAGAAAGACAATTGGGATGTCTACCAAAACGCTCATCAACGCGACACTACAACAACCAAGCGGTGCATGACAGCATCCCGGAGGCAGGGAGGCGCATACTAAGGTGTAGAAGAAATGCATATCATGTTTTAATCTCCGTTAATTACGAAGGATGCATGTCGTGATACACTGAATGAGTAGGAATGTTATATGGTTAGTTTTCTTTTAGATCTTGCATGCGAAAAGTTTACGGAAAGACTAATGCCCACACGTGTGGGCGTCTGGCAACTCGCCCACATGCATGGATTCTCGTCCAACCATTTCTGCATGAATCCTGGTGCGTTCTAGCAGATTTTTTATGCCATGTAGGACTGGGCTGGTGTATGGGCATTCATCCGATCACCCACACGCCCGTTTCACCACGCGGAGTGGCTGGGGTGTGGGCGTTTAGCAGTTCGCCCACACGCCAGTTTTCACGCATGCAGAAGGGCTGGTGTGTGGGCATTTATCAGTTCGCCCACATGCCTGTATATTCTCCCATGCCCAAAACTGTCAGTTGCCATGTGTGTTGCAGCGTACATGGCAACTGCCCTAACGTTCTTGTAAGCAGATGGCAACTCTCTCTTTTTTACCTCGAGTTGCCATGTGTTATGCGGGGTACATGGCAACTGCCCTAGTTGCCTGTAAGCAGATGGCAACTCCGTCTTTACCCGAACATGTTTTTTTGCCATGCCTTTTTTGTAGTGCTACATGATAACTGCCTAGTGTTAGTAGGTGGCAACTCCTAAAGTTCTTTAAATCATGGCAACTATAGTAGACCAGACCATACATGGCAACAACTGCAGTTATCCAAAAATGGCATCTGGCACTTGACCTGAGATGGAAACTGCAATTGAGCAACCATGGCAACTGTAGTTCAGCAACATGGCAACTGCAGCTAAACGAACATGGAAGAGGGTCCGGACTATGGCAACTGCGGGGACGCGTGATGACTGTCACGCGAAGCGTGCGGGGCCGTGAGTACGTGCGTGTGGGCGTTATCGATTTTGCCACACGTAGGCGTGTGGGAGGGACCGCAAGGCAAAAAAAAGGTGTGTGGGCATTACATGTTTTGCCCACACATAGACATGTGGGCTGGTTCGCTTAGACACCATACAAAATGTATGACCAGACCCCTTAACACCTACACATGTGGTGGTTATCCGCATCCAAAATTTAATGCACATTATAATCTAAACAAATGAGGGAAAGCAATAAAGGTAGTACTTCTTGGGGGAGAGTATTTCTTGGGAATGCATCAAGAAATAAGGGATGCAGTCACTTCCGGGCGCTCTCAGAGCTCAGGCAATTCTGGCCCTCCATCTCGTTTTCCTGATGCGATTCTAGCCGTCGGATCAAGCCTCTGGACGATCTGGGCCGCCGGATCAAAAACGGCCCTGTAGCAATGAATAGTTACTGCCTCCACGCGCTGCCGCTTACTTCGCCTATTCGACCTAGACTCGCTGACCTATGGGGCCGCTCACGGGTGGGCCGCATTTGTCAGTGACCGTGGCTGCGGGTGTGGCCTGTTCGTCCCATTGCGCGCACTGGCGAGTAAATATCCCGCGCCACCGCACGTAATATCTTGCCTCCTCCGAGGGTATTTTGGTCTTTTCACGTCCAGGCCTCGTGCGTGGCCTCGCTGGTTGGCCCGTCGGTGGATGAGGTGAGGACAGCGGCCTCTTCGTCCTCCCATTTGCCCCCCTCTCTCCCTCGCCCGATCTCCTCTCCAAGCCGCCCGCACACCCTCCTGCCATCGCGCCGTCGACGTCGTTGCCGCTCGTGTCTCAGGGCGCCGTCGACGTCGTCGGCTCCCGAGCCCTCCTGCTCCGACCCCGCAGAGGGCGCGTCCATGGTCGGAGCGTAGGAGGAGATCCAGGCGGAGCGCGCCATCTCCATCGCCGCGGCCCCCGGCCTTCGTCGAGCCGCTCGTCATCTTCCTCATCCTCCTCGTCAATGCCGCCGTCGGCGTCTGGCAGGAGACCAACGCTGAGAAGGCGCTTGAGATGCTGCACCAGATCCAGTCCGACCATGCTGCCATGCGGCGCGACGGCGAGTAGGCGCCCGCCCTCCCTGTCCGCGAGCTCGTCCCCGGGGATGTTGTGCAACTCCGCATCTGGGACATGGTGCCCGCCGACATGCGCGTCCTCAGGCTCATCTCCTCCATGCTCCGTGTCGAGCAGGGGTCGCTCAAGGGTGAGACCAACTCCGTCAACAAGACTGCGCATGCCGTGCCGGCCGAGGACGCTGACATCCAGGCCAAGGAGTGCATGGTGTTCGCGGGCACCACCGTCGTCAATGGCAGCGCCGTCTGCCTCGTCGTGCGCACCGGGATGGCCACCGAGATCAGCAAGGTCAACCTTGGTGGTTTTCTCTCGTTCACCTCATTCCTTCCCGGCTCACACGCTCCGTCCGCAGAATAGGTGGTATGTCTCATCTCTCTCTCTCTCTCTCTCTCTCTCTCTCTCTCTCTCTCTCTCTCTCTCTCTCTCTCTCATTATCTTGCCTTGCAGGTGGCCACCGTTGCGGAGCTGGACGAGATCTCTGGGCAGCCCGCCACATAGCTTGCAGCCCTGGACCCTGGTTCTTGCCACTGATGCGGCACCTCCTGGTTCAGCATGAATGTATTGCATGATAGGTGTTTGATAAATTGTCAGGATGGGCTCATGAACAGAGTGGTCGATCAGTTTACCTGATTAAGAAGGGGATTTAGCTTTCCAGTATGTTTTTCTTTTTCTTCTTCCATATTTTGTTTTTTCTTCCTTTTTCTTCACTCGATTGACACTATTTTGTTTGTGTGCTGCCTAATTTGCTTTCCAGGTACAGATATTGGTGTGGTTTGGCCTTGCCTTTCCGCAGATAGTGGTTCGGTTGGCTGTCGCAGGAGGACGACAACACGCCGCTCAAGAAGAAGCTCAACGAGTTCGGCGAGGCACTCACCAAGATCATCGGCCTCATATGCATCCTCGTGTGGCTCATCAATGTCAAGTACTTCTTGATCTTAGAGCTCGACGGATGGGTGCCCAGGAACATACGCTTTTCGTTTGAGAAGTGCACATACTACTTTGAGATCGCCGTGGCGCTTGCTGTCGCCGCCATACCCGAAGGATTGCCTGCCATGATCACCACCTGCCTCGCCCTCGGAACCAGGAAGATGGCCGCCAAGAATGCGCTCGTGAGAAAGCTTCCCAGTGTGGAGACTCCGGGCTGCACCACCGTGATCTGCTCTGACAAGACTGGGACACTGACCACCAACCAGATGTCAGTCTCAAAGCTCGCTGCGATCGGTGATGCCCCAGGGAAAGTTAGGAGCTTCAAGGTGGACGACACGTCGCATGATCCCCGTGATTGCAAAATTTACTACTGGCCTGCAGGGAGGATGTATGCAAATCTTGAGATGATTGTGAAGGTTGCCGCTGTGTGCAATGATGCCAGTGTCTCACATTATTCAAACCAGTATGTTTCCACCGGAATGCCGACCGAGGCTGCTTTAAAGGTGAGAATTGATACAGTTCATGCTATTCTCAGTTTTCTTGAATTTCACAGTGTTACTTCGAGAATATGGTGGTGCTTACTTGGTCCACAACTGAACAATTTAGGATACAATTATCACTAGAGTTTTGGTTGTGTCAGTCCAAATTCAGACAGTACTGATGTTGGAAGACATTCCATTCTTAGGCTTCCATCATGATTAATTTGTTGGTTGGTTTCTTGTAGGTCTTGGTTGAGAAAATGGGAGTACCTGAAGGAAAGAACGGTCTGTCGGTGGATCCGCCCGAGACATTAGGTAAGCATCAATGCATGCTTTTGAACTTAGCATAACATAACTTACTATTTCAATATTTTCTGATATGTGCTGCTGAGTTAAGCTACAGCCGTATACTGTTTGTTTCAGTATAACATAACTTACTTTCTGCTTGATTGTTTGTTTCAGTTTGGAGGTGAGACGTTGATGCCCTTTGTGCTGTTGGAGGCTGTTGGGTACTGTTGGTGCCGTTTGGTTCATTCATAAGGTAAGCCACACCCTTTGGCTGTACTTTGTGATAAACTGTTCTGACTACGCATGAATGCTTGTTCCTTTATTTGTTCACTCTATTTGTGTGATGGGAGTATCAGGGGCCTGCTGTTTTCATATGAGATGCATCGTAAACTGAAGATTTTCTTTTTACTTCAGAACTAAAGCGATTATTTTACCTAGCCCAAAGAGAAATTTCTTTGTACATATTGTTTTGTTTACATGTATATGAGATACACGTTTGTGGCTAATACCTGAAACATATGAACTGAGAGTCGTTCTTTTCTTCCTGGACATCTTGATATCTATCTCCTTTGGTATGTCATATCCTTTTATTTCATTTAACAAAATTCTTTGCTACCAGTGAAATATCCTAAACAATCTTGAAAACGTAGTACAATATTTTTTGTGTGTTTGTTGCCATGAGGCCTGCGAGGAATGTGCTTCAGAAACCATGCCATTACCATATATTACACTAATGCCATATTTAATCATTGACATAACTTTGGAGGTTTTAGTTCTGTTAAAAAGATCATGCCATTTGACTGGAAAGTATACATGTTCAGATTATAAATCATATGCAATTTAATATTTTTATTGGATATGGTGATTGTCAATAGATAAATGATATTAGCCTTGCATTGAGGATTATTTCCCTTTTTGTGGTTGGCATGAATGTCATTTTCTTACAACTACCCCTTTCTTCCTGTAATATCATTCCAGATTGTACGTTAATAAGGAAGATTTATCTGAACATTGTGCCGCCTAACACATCCATGCTTTAATTTTGTACTCAATAGTTTAAGCAGTTGCTCTTTGAGGTATAATTTTTCCAAACATTGTGCAGCCTAATACATCTATGTTGTTCTATTCGGATATGTTGGTGCAGTGTGTGCACGTTATGGGCATGCGATTTCTGTCGTTTGCTGCTGTTGTATAGCCATAAGCAGGAGAGCTGAGTTTAGCTGTATTTCGTGCAATGAGCTGTCTACTCCTGCCAATGGCAACTTTATGGGCCGGCAGCGGCAAGGAAAACTTTTGTCGGTTTGCAAACAGTTCTGGTGTTAGTGATCTGCTATTCTACGTAACACCAATGGTGTTTTTTTTGGTCTGTATGATCGAGGTTGTTTCTATTCAGGTGTGTTGGTGCAGTGGGCATGTCGTTCCTGTCGTTTTGCAAACATTTCTGGTACTATCGAATCTGCTATTCAGCCAATAGCATTACTGTAGCTTGGCAAGGGAAAAAATATTGATTTGCAAAATTTCTGCTATTAATGATCTGCTATTCTACGAAACCCTAATGTCCGTTTTTCTGCTGTCTATGGCATTGATTTTTCTATTCGGATGTGTCGTTGTCTACGCCATGGGCATGCGGTTCAGGTCGTTTGCCCTGCCCTATATCCATGTAGGAGAGTCAAGTTTATTAATGAAATTATCAGTTTTCCTGCCAATGGTTTATGGCCTGGGAAGGAAAACTTTATCATTTTGTGAATTTATTTGTTGTCTTGCTTCCGAGGCTCTTAGCATGTTTTTTGGCATTGCTTATGTGTATCAAGTATCATCATGCACAAAGTTGAATAATTTTAGAAATTTCTAATTTCCTGGTCGGTGCTTTTTCTGCATATTTCAGTGTTAGTGCTCAGAAAGTGAGGCTCGCCTGCATGCACTTCCACCAGTTCTATGAGGCAAAAAGCAAAGAAGGATCGGTACTCAATACCTTATTATATATGCTGCACAATAATTATCCTCCACTCTCTGTTGTTCAATTTTTTTATGTAAACCTACCAGCTTATTTTGTCTTGTATGGCACTATATTAGCTCATGCCAATAAATATAATTAAGAACGGACGTGCCTGTTCACTTCATCTGCAATCACGTGATTGGTAGAACTTGGTTCATTATCTGAATATGCCTCCTGTAACTTGTTGTTTCTAGACTTCTGCTTATAGCATGACCGAATTCTTAAATAGCTTCATTTTTTATTTTCCAAACAAAGGTTTACAATCTCTGAACCATTTCAGTTCAGTTCGCTTAATCTCTCCAGAATTTGAAGGTTTGGTATGTACGCGTTATTTCAGATGCCTCATGGCATTGGCTCTTGGTAGGAGTGACCGAGTGAGCTCTGTGATGTGCGCAACAAGTTACAGACCATTATGCAGGTAGCTCCTTATGTGCCTATCTACGGCTGTGGAGTCAAGCGGCCGTTCTCTGGTTGCCTATCTAAGATTAATCTGCTCTAAAATATATTTAAGTGTACTGGTGTACTACAACTTCTGTTAGTTCAGCAATCTACTAAGATGATCCTTGTGCAAGGATATTTAGATTGTAGTTGGTAACAAATTATGCAAATTTGATGATCTATCTATTTGTTTCACTTTAGAGTTGCTTGAATTTACTAGCCCATAATGTTCACTGCATTGCAAAATTAACTTTTACACAGAAAACTATTTGCAAAGTTAACTTCTGACGATTTTGCATGTTCCAGGTTATGGAGATCCCTGTCAGAAACCTTCTATTGCTGTTTTTCTTTTTAAGGGGTATCGAAATAGCTACATATATGAGCGAACCAATTATTGTTAGCCAGATAGTTATCTTCTGTTGTTTCATCTTATAATGAAATTTCATTGTCTAAGGAAAAATCATTTCCCTTCCAGTTATGTATGTGCTCAATCTAATTAAGCGTTTTTAAGTAGCTTTCTCTTTCAGTCAGTTATTATTTCTACATTTCTATAATATTTTGTCGTATATGTCATCTGTGATATATCTTTGTTCTTATATGACTGACTTGCAAAAGAAATAATAGGTAAACCAAAAAATAGCCTTAGTAGATATCAAAGATAAGTTAAAGTGAAAGTGCGTATTTTTGTTCGATATTCTTGAACCAATTCGCTGATCCTTTTTTCATAGTGGTTCTGTTTTGCAGTTTGAAATAAGGAATTGGAACTGCAACATCCTGAAATACTTGACAAACTACGGGAAGAAACATCAAGAACTTGCTCCCCATGAAACAACTCCACAATATCATTGTCACATGCTATTTTATTTGCAATGAGCATAGAGATCCTCGCGATTGACCCATATGAAGTAACTTTAGCAAAGCTTGCTCTCTACCCTATTAAAGAATTGCTGTCTTTTTGTAACATGAGTTACCCATTTTTTATTGGCCAGCATACCACTTTTGAGACGTTAAGTTATAATGATAGTGGTTGATAAGTTGTATTGAGTTTTGCCTTACCTGTCCACCCTAAAACGTGTTATCAGCCAATGTGAAAGTGTATATATTGCAATGTAAGGCTCATTGTGGTATATGTATATACATGTAATGGCAGACTCATTGTGGCTGTTATAGTCATGTATTACCGTTTGGGCGGCTGGATATGACGGGTCAGGTTAGGTGCGGTAAGCTGCACTTCCTGTCGAGTGGCTGCGCTTTTGTTTTTGAACTTCCTGTCGAGTGGCTGCGCTTTTGTTTTCGAACTTCCTGTTGAGTGGTCTTATGAACTTCCTGTCGAGTGGCACTATGTCCTGTTCCTATCACTTATGAAGTTGTTATAGTTTTATGCTGATATTGAGCATCACTATGTCCTGTTCCTATCACAATTGAATGTTTCTTCTTCACTGTATTATTATCGTATATGCTAAATCAAGATTATTACTGACTTAGGAACAAAAGCGTTGCTACCGGTACCCACGCGCCAATTACTACTGACTTAGCAAACAAAGCATTGTTACCGGTACCCTCGCGCCTTGGCGCGATACCGATCTAGTTATATCCGAATCGCGGATGGTAAGAAGCACGGTAAGAAGCACTTATGTTGTAGTACATCCTCGACGTACATATTTTAGAAAATTGATGGGGGGAGAGTACTTCTTGGGACTTCATTATATCTGATTCACCGATGATAAGAAGCACTTATGTTGTACATCCTCAAAGGATAGACCCAGTGCATAGAAGCTCCCACACAAAGTGGGGTCTGGGGAAGGATTATAGGAACCTAGTCTTACCCCTGCAAAGTGCAATGCAGAGAGGCTGGTTCGAACCCAGGACCTCTTGGCACAAGTGGGGAGGACTTCACCACTGCGCCAGGCCTGCCCTCTTATGTTGTACATCCTCGAGGTACATATTTTAGAAAAATTGATGAAGCATATACCACGAAATTTAGATCAATAATTTAACATGCTATCACGCAGTTGACAATCACTTTTAGTTAAATAGACAAACACATTGTACCGTGCATATCCTCGTATTTTGCATTGAGTTTTTTGGAGTAAATCATTGAATGCTTCCAGCGGAAAGCCCAAATGAATGAGACTTTAGCCCTTTTGGAAAACAAACCCCGCTCTCTCTCCCCCTCGCATAGTGCACGCCACCACCGCCGCCGCCAGAACCAGCGCCTCCTTGGCTCCCCTCTGTGCCTGTCATCTACTCCGACTGCCCGCTTCCCGAGCGCCTCTCGCTCCTCTATTGTAGCTTGTGCGTCGATCCGACAAGGCCACCGTGATGTGCTTCGACCAGCTGCCCCGCTTGAGCGGGCAGCTCCTCCTCGCCGCCCCCATGTGTTCCGGTGAGCCCTGCTGCTGTTTCCCTCTCCCTTCCCCTCTCGCATTCTTTCTTTCTTTCTCTCTCTCACCCCCCAGCCGATCCAGGTCCCTTTGCCGCTGAAGACGGGCACTGTTCCTCTCGATTTTTTTCTGTGCCTTGGCTTGTTTCATTCTTGCAACTCTAGAACGTATATAAGTTGCTAGGATTTGATGTAACGGGGCAGTGTGGGACTATTAATTATGAAAGGAGTCCAAAATTTTAGCACGAGATAGAGGAGAAGGAGCTGGCTGCGGCTGGAGTAGCGGCGCTCCACGCGATGGCCAGTTTTTTTTCTTAAGCCAAACGTTCTAGATCGACTAAAATAGGGACTGTGGGTTCAATAAAGAAAAAACAAAAAGACTTTTTAGTTAGAGAATAGGGTTTAGGATTTTCCGTGTGGCAATGCCTCTCCACGTCTCTCTATATATAATGATCAGCACATACAATTACATAAGTACAGAATATGTGTACGTGACACACTAGACCTATTTTAACACTCCCCCTCAATCTGAACTTCTACTCTGTACAAGGTTTAGATTGGTACTAAAACGGTCTAGCATCTGTCGAGTGACTGGTTTGGTGAACACATCAGCCAGCTGATCATTAGAGGAAATGAACCTGACCTCGAGAGCTCCGGAAGCAACATGCTCACACACAAAATGGAAATCGATCTCAATGTTCTTGGTACGTGCATGGAAAACTGGGTTGGCAGTCAGATATGTGGCTCCTAAATTATCACACCAGAGAACGGGAACACGCTACTGTGAAACACAAAGCTCTTTGAGTAGTGACTCTACCCAGATGGCTTCGGCAGCTCCGTTTGCCAAAGCTTTGTACTCGCCCTTTGTACTGGATCTCGACACTGTCGGCTGTTTCTTAGAATTCCGGGAAATGAGATTCGGTCCAACAAAGATAGCAAAGCCTCCGGTGGATCGGCAATCATCAGGGCATCCCGCCCAATCTGCATCAGTAAAAATACTAATGCTCATGGAGGCAGCCTTCCGAAACTTCAGTCCTATGTGCAATGTCCCTTTCACATAGCGCATAATGCGCTTAACAGCTTCCCAATGAACATCAGTGGGCCGCGAGAGGTACTGGCATACCTTGTTCACTGCAAATGAAATATCCAGATGAGTGAGTGTCAAATACTGCAGTCCGCCAACGACACTGCGATATTGGAAAGAATCATCGATACTGAGAGGTTGTTCAGACAATCGAGAAAGCTGATCTGAGGTAGATAACGGTGTGGAAGTGGGCTTACAATTCTCCATACTCACACGATGCAAGAGATCCAAGGCATACTTCCGTTGAGTCAATGTCATCCCCCTTGAATTGTACGACGCTTCCAAACCAAGGAAGTACTCCAACGGCCCAAGGTCCTTGATAGGGAAACTGGCCACAAGGGAGTGAACAAGACCATCAACAACTTGTGGAGAAGATCCGGCGATAACAATATCATCCACATAGACGAGCATATACATCTGAACATCACGATAGCAGAAGTAAAACAGAGATGTGTCTGCTTTGGAGGAGACAAAACCAAGCTGAATAGGACGTGCACTGAGGCGAGCATACCACGCACGAGGGAACTGTTTGAGTCCATAGAGAGACTGGTGCAGCTTACACACATGCGAGGGATACCGAGCGTCCTCAAAACCAGGCGGCTGCTGCATATAAACATCCTTAGATAAGAAATCATGAAGGAAGGCATTACTGACATCAATCTGCCGAAGACTCCAGCCACGAGAGACAGCAAGAGCAAGAACCAATCAAAAAATAGCCGTCTTGACAACCGGACTGAATGTGTCACGTACACATATTCAGTACTTATATAATTGTATGTGTTGGCTGTGATACCAAGTTAGAGAATAGGGTTTAGGGTTTTCTGTGGGGTAATTAATGCCTCTCCACGCCTCTCTATATATAATGATCAGCACATCCAATTACATAAGTACAGAATATGTGTACGTGACACGCTAGACCTATTTTAACATTTTCTGTAAAAACACTATGACGGTGAACCCGACAGAAACAATGCATGCTTTATTAGTAGGTAAAGATGTATTCTTTTTTTTGCAATAAAACTTATGGTTTATTCATCTTCAGTTATGGTAGTATAATAAACACTAGAAAATAAACATTATATTCAAATTTGTAGACCACCTAGCAAGAACTACATGCATTGAAGCGAGCTGAAGTCGTGGCGCTGTCAATGTCCCTCGCTCGCCGGAGCCGGGAAAAATTTGTTGTAATAGACAGTATGAAACTCGTCGTGCAAAGGCCTCATAGGACCAACGCAACAACGCAACAGAACAACAACCGCCGTCGATAAGGAGTAGCGTAGATCAAAATGATTCAATCTGAAGACACTCGAACGTAGACGATTGACGACCAGATCTGAACAAGTCCACCAAAGACAGATCCGCCCGACACACATCTCCACAAGCCCACCGACGATGCTAGACGCACAACCAAAATGAGGGCTAGGTGGGAAGAATCTTATTCCATCTTCAGGTAGCCGCCACTGTCTCGTTTTCCTGAGCAGGACACAAGCCCTAACAAAATTTGAAGAAAGATGTAAAAACAGAGCCCTCCCACTGGCAAGGGTCAGGATCCACTCCGCTCCCATGGCCCTAAGGCCACCGGAGGCGAGGCGGACCGGCGGCGACGCCAGCAGGAGGCAGAGAAACCCTTGTACTGGTGTATTCAACTGAAATAAGTCAATCCAATTGGGGCCTTAGGGTTCACTTTACAACTCTCGAGTGTTCTTTGGCTCAAGTTTCACAACCATTCATAATACAACTTTTTTTGAACACCACCTCATATATTAATTAACCAAAGGACGTGTTATAATCGTTCATTACAGAATTCATAATACAACTTTGAGATGGATTGAGGATGAGTCGTGGCTCGATGGTTGGGGTTGGCAGTGGCCATCAAACCCACCAAAGATTGATCCCTTGGATGGATGTAGGTCTCTCGTCCGGGGTATTTTCTTTTTACAGGTATCTCACGTGTCTACGGGCCATAGGGATAATGACGTATCTATTGTTCACGGAGTCGAATGGCTTCGAAAATTTTCCTAGACACGTCGCATGTGTATGTTGCAGATCTTGATGGACACATAGCAGGTGTGTGTACTGGTGTGTGGGCGTGTGGTGTGTGTTGTGCGGCTGTACTAGTCTATGACATGTATCCATGTAACATGTAACCGAGGCTAAAAAAACTTTGAGATGAATTAATCTGATTTTTCTCCTCTATCATGTAAGGTCCTCCAAGAAAATCCTTCCGTGAGTGCTCTATTCTCTCCTTCGCTCGACAGTATCCGCCTTCACCTTGAATCACTCACCAAGTAGGTCTGCTTACGTGCCTAGAATCTCGCTAGTACAATCATCAATGATTGTAACATAGCAATTTGATAATAACATCCGTTTATTCTACAGAAGAAAACAGTGGTGGCAAAAGGGAAGAGCTTTTTCTCTTAGCCCAGTATGCAGGAAGAGCACGGAACAAACAGCAATGGCGTTCCTCCAGCGGCCGGAATAGGCCAGCCAATGTAGATACAGAAATAGTACTGTTTCCTCTTTTGTTTGCAGGTTTCATAAGGTTACTTTTGCTCTCTTCCTTTTTTATTCCCCATTTCTTTATTTTATTCCATTTTCAAATGATGAACCTTTTTAAAACACATGCACTTTTTCCAATTCGTGAACTTCTTAAAATTCATAAGCTTTTTTGAATCCATGTGTATTTCTTAAATCATGAACATTTCCTAAAATTCCTGAACACTTTTAACAGTCTAGGATATATAAAATTCTTCTACACTATTTTATTATGGAATATTTTAGAAAATTAGTGAAATTTGGTTAGATTTTGCAACATTTTTCAAACTTCACAAACAATTTTCGCGTTTTTATTTTTTTAATGGATGCAGTCGCCCGTTTTTAGGAAAGAAAACAAAACCGTTCAGCTCAACCCAAGTAGCCACCTCTATGACAATCATGAAACAAATCACCAAACTTGTAAATGGGTCGGGCCTATCGCGGGTGCCAGCGTGTGGGTTTGCTCATCATCCAGCACCGTAGGAGAGGGGGAGCTCCTATTTGGCGTATCAAGTGTCCCAAGCGCTCTATAGTGCTCTCACGGAATGCACGGCGAGCTGCGGCCCATTAGCGCGCTCACTCCCCACAGTTGCTTCTATCGCTCACTCGCTTGGCCATTCTATCCACTGCTCACAAGCCATCTACAATATCAGTATCTTCTAACTAAAAGAAGGAACTAATTTCTGGTATTTTATAGATTAAAGAAATCATACTTTTAAATAAAATTTAGGGATTTGAAAAAAATAGTCACAAATTTTATAGTGATTATGGATTTAAAAAAATATGAATTTTTTATCTCAGGAATTTAGTTTTTCCCAAATTTAAAAACACCGTGGACTTTAAAAACTTAAGAATTTTAGTTTTTTATATGAAAATTATAAAACCATAGGGCGGAATGCATGGCGCACTGCGACCCATTAGCGTGTTCACTCCTCAGCCGCTTCTCTCGCTCACTCGCCTGGCCATTCTATCCACTTGCTCCCTAGCCATCTGTAACATCAGTAGCTTCTAATTAAAATAAGAAATTCATACATTTAAAAAAGTTTACGAATTTGGAAAAAATATTCACAAATTTTATCGTGTTTATGGATTTAAATAATATGAATGTGGCTTTTCTCCGGAACCTAGTTTTTTCCAAATTAAAAAAAATTGCTGGATTTTTAAAAATTAATAATGTTAAATTCTTTATGAAAATTTCAAAATGAAATATTTCTATTGTCATGAATTGTTAAATTATAATTGGAAAAAATGATAAAAAGCCAAAAACAAAAATGTAAATGATGAAACGAAAACCAGCAAAAGGAAACAAAAAAAGAGGAAAAAGAAGAAATAACTGTCGAGAAGATCCTAGAAGCTTTTCAAAGCCACTTTCTGTAGGAAGCTTATTTTGTGTCGACACGTTTACTTCACTTGCTCACTCTAGGTGTGCGCTATTGGGTATTCCCCCACCACTATGCCGAGGCAAAGGATTTTGCCACAAAACGGTATGCTTTTAAAGAGAATAGTTCTTGGACAAAGGTGAGTGGGAGGACAGTGCAACTCGACGAGATAACAAGTATCTTCGTCATCAGGTCAAAAGAAAGGAACCTTGGAAGTGATTCCAGAGTTTCCTACTGCGACTGATATGGAAGCCTCTACATGAGATGTATGAACTTCGGTCGAACTTGCAGCTGAACAACGTAGGCAAAGCTCGTGCAAACCTCTCAGGTGCGCAAACGAGATTGTTGTTAGACAATAGTATACCTACGATACACAAGGAAGTGTTGATGGGCCCTTGACTCTGGAATTGGCTAAATGCCAATATAATCCGAGATAGTTTCCATAAATGATTCAAGATTTAAATCTTGATAAACCCTCCGAAAGACTTAAAGTCTAACGGGTTGTAATGGGACTATAAACTGATACGGATAAAAATGTTTTATCCATTAAGCTCGACTTGTTGCAATAACAAGTTTAAGGAGTTGACTACAATGAGATTGTCTCACCGTAGCAATGCTTAAAGTCGGTTCGGATTAAACTAGCAATTAATACATATTTCAAATATGAGATATGAAACATGGATGACAAAAGACTTTCCATGACATGGAAATACAACCTAGGACTTGTATGTGATACAATCCAAAGTATTTTGTCCGTCCAGAGGATGCTAGTAAGTATGCAAACTTCAGAGTTCCAGCGGCGGAAGTTAGGGTTGAAACCTAAAAACTGATACCATGTATGTTGTGGGAATTGCATGATGTGTTATTCAGGTGCAATCGCATGTATATATGATGTAAAACGATGGACCACGACCTCAACTATACAAGGAAACTAGAAGGTGGGCCCAATACACAATATGCATAACACATATACTCAACAGATTCTTTGCCTGCTGCACCTGAGGATGCGACCAAGTACTCTTATTGTTTCTACATTGCCGTGTGGCTACGCATGCTCCAAGCACCTTCTCCATGCATAGGTGGGCACTGACATGGTTAGACCTCCAACATATCTGGTAAGTGTTAGCCTCGGCATTATGATGGAGATAATTATCGCCTTGGGCAGCAGCAGCATCTCGTCGAGTTGGTCTGGATGAACATCTACATGTGTGAGGAAGTTTTGCTTCTCTCCACCGATCACCTCTATCACAGTACCAGCAGGTGTCGGGTCCTCCTCCAAAGAGTCGTGAGGCAGGAGCAAAATTCCGAGCTTCAATGGCAGAAAATTCTCCAAAGAATAGGTGTTGTCAGAACCAGAAGTTGGGGTCGACCCCGGTAGTTTACTGTACTTGGACAGTGAGATGTGACGCTGCAAAAAAACTGACATACTGGTTCTGGAAATATGCTTGATAGTCTCAATTTCTCACTACAAGAAAATATACCATTTGCCACCAGATATTTTGTAACCAAGCGGTTTGGTGGCTGTAGATGTACTAATTGCAACCGGTTAATTAGTTCCTTGGTCACAATAGGCCTATGAGCTGTACACTCACGAGTTTGTATAGAGGGCAGAAATAGCAACCAAGGACTAATATGCAAAAAGACAAGTCACTCGTACGGTTCCTAGCGTATCCCCAAATCGAATCGCCCGTGGTGGCGGCGGCGGCGGCGGCCTGAATCGCCCCTGGCGGCGACCGACGCATTCCTACGGTTTTTTTTCATCGGAGCGGGCGGCGGAAGGCGGAGGGTGCATCGGAGAGGGGCCTCTTCCTCGCGGCGGCAGCGGCAACGACGGGCTTGTTCCTCGCGGCGGCAGCGGCGGGCTTGTCCCTTGCGGCGGTGGTGGCGGCGCGGCTGCGTGGGGGAAGGGAAGCAGCTGCGGCAATGGCCGCGTGGGCGAAGAGAAGCGGCTTCGGTAGCAGAGGGGCGCAAGGTCTGCTGCCGCAACAGACGCCTAGGGTTCCACCTTCTCCAACCCTAACCAGCTCTGCCGCAGCCAACGAGATCTCGCTCTCACCGTCAACACCAGCAAAGGCTTCAACCGTAAGATTGATCTCCCCTCTGTCCTTACCTCCATCCACGTGTCCCTCCATTAATTTGCTTGGAGTTCTTGATGGCTAGATGTGCACTTCAAGTGTTTGTGGAAATGTGGAAGTAAAATATACATGTAGCATTCGATCTGTGATCTGAAAACTGGCTGGGCCTACGATGTAGCATTCGGTTTGTGATTTGAATATAATATGCATCTGGTAAAATATACAGTATAGTGTTACTGCATATTGATACTTACAGCAACAGGACTTGTATATTATATACTTACTGCATATTGAGGAGGAAGCTACCAATGTTTCCATAGATGAAACTTTTGAAGGCAATATCTCGTGTCGACATGATGTTGCACCGGAAATTCTTACTGATCCAAAAGGGGTTATATGTCCCCTGTTTCAGGTTATGCTAGACCACATGTGTCCTGTTTCAGGTTATATTAGAATAATGGTGTCTTGTATCAGGTTATAAGTGTCAGGTTTCGGGTTATATCAGACTATACCTATCCTGTTTGTGGTTATATCAGCCTATATGTCTCATGTTTTAGGTTATATTAGACTATATGTGTCCTGTTTTAGGTTATATCAGATTACTATTGACACTTATGATATTATTCTGTTGCCACAACATATCTAATTACTATGTAACTCGTGGTTTATTTCTATTGACATAGCAAATCTGAACTTGACCAAAATGGCAGGTCATCCACCTAAGAGAGAAAACCTATTGGAGAAAACAATGGACTACTTTCCAGAGAGATTGGACTTCTTACACGGTACCATGGCTCTGTGATCATTTTGAAACAGAAGAATTTAAGGTATAGTAGTCTTGGAGTGGGTTTCAGCAGTTCTGCATTTATCTTTATCACTCAACCCTGCCTTATTTGTTCACATAAAATTACCATATGCATAAACGGTCCACAATTGGAAAGGCTAACCGCTCAAACCTACCTTATGTTCACATGAAGGAACAAAGTCATTTGTAGCTGTTCAACATGAATTAGTAAGTCACTATTACTTATCTTTATCTTGTGTCACAATTGTTGTGAAAGCAGAATATATAAACTTGTAGCTATCTTATATTCATGTCTTTTGACTTCAAATCTTGTATTATCAGAATTGTGTCAATATCAGACTGTACAAGGAGTGTACTCTAGTGATAAGAAGGGATGGGCATCAGAAGATGCCAGGAATAAACATGTAAGTGCCATGTAACAAATTAATTTCTGTTGAGAAAGATTAAGCAATGAGAATACTAGACACAAATGAGAACTAGAGAGCAAGAAATGGGAGAAATGACCACTGAAACAGAGAAAAATAATAGCTAGAGCTTAGAGAGGAATGATCATGCTATTTGTGCCAACAATGGGTCGGTAATAAGAGAGAAAGAAGTTGGCAGCTATGCAGAAAAAGGCTTTAACCGTGCTTGAATCTGTTTCACCATGTGCATGACATAGGTACAAACTTTGAAGTGCCCTATTTTCTCATGACTTGTAGTAGATGGTGCACTATTATTAGGACTGTAGTAATTTAAGTCTGAGAAAGTCAATTTCTGTAAGATCCTCATCAAGCATTGTCATCAGTGGGAATCAAATAATTTTTGCTTGACTATATGGTTCTTGTACTTTTAAGTAGTAGGGATGGCAGAACTGGACTTTAATGGCTGCGGTTGTTCAAATAATTCAAAGTTGTTAGTGTTGCATTATACTAACAATAAATTTGGGTACTTTTAAATACATTATTATGTTGCTGCATTTAAGAATGTAAATGCCTTTCATTTCTTGTATTATTAATGCAGGAAGAAATGTTGCAGAAGCGAAATGAACATATAAAGGAGGGCGAAGTACCTTTAACCGAGCAACAGATTTGCGAGCAGGTGCTTGGTAAGGCATATGGTTACATCAGAGGTCAGGGTCATGGACGGCACTAGTGCGAGACGGCTCGGTTTCCCAACTGATAGATCTGTTTTCAGGTCAGGCTACAGATCTATTCTTCTGATGGTATGATCAGTATAACTCTCAAAAAGTCAGTTTGCCTCTCATCGTGTGATCTGTCCACCATTTCTGCTGCTACTTTCACTGTTGTCATGACAAGAATCGTATCCTTGACAACATAATGGATCTGGGCGGAACCATCGAGTCAAAGTTGTATGGACGCTGTTCCAGTGCTCCATGTGAGCAACACGAGAAATCTTGCGTAGGGAGTTGGTGATCTCTTTGATAATAACGTCTGCCGTGGACTTGAAGTGAGGTGTCACCAGACGTAAGCATTTTACTGCAGTACCGATTATGTTTGTACTCTCCGAAAGACGCAGCATCACCCCAAGCCGAAAACTGTTCTTGGGTTGCTTGTAATCTTCGTATATAAAGGATAGCAAGGCCTCCAGTCCACGCTCCTCAAAACCCATTGGCTGTATAGTGAAGTGGCGATACTGGCCTCTCGGAGAGAACACCTCATACATAAGTGTTTGGCCGGCATAAATATGCCTGATGAGAGGGTCGAAGAACAGGTTATGTCGCGGTGTCCCTCCAAGCTGCACAAATCTCATGAATTCAGCAGCAATATCGGCGAGCCTCTCGAATCTTTGTACAGCCCAGGCAGCGTCTGTGTAGCAGGGATCATTGTCGCGGCCAACAAAGGAGGAGATGAATGCCTTTGTTGCGTGAGCTACACGTCCATGAAACGAGGATTGCCTTTTCACTTGCTTTGCCTCTTCATGTTCCAGAATTTTTTTACTGCATCTGCGCGCCGTGTGGTCAAAATCCTGTGCAGCGCGCTTCAGCTTCTTCCGCCAACGGAGCAGCGATGCATCAGTGATCTACCAGTTGTCTGACGTCTTGAGCGCGACCTCCATATTAATGCATGCCATCTCCAGCCTCTCCAATCCACCTCCTGCCACTTCTCCATCCCATTTATCCTTGACTTTGCTGCTTGCGGCAAGAGCAGAAAAGATCCGGCTAACTGCTTCCGCAACAATGGCAGAACTAACCATCTCAGCCATCGATTGTGAGTACTGCCAGCCAATTTATGAGAACCGACCCCGGGCTGCTATTCTCAAGAAATGAAAGACTAGCTTGTTGCTCCCCTCTGGCCCCCATTTCTATTTCTTTTATAAGTAGTCCTTGGCTCCTTGCTTCTGTTGGCTGTGGTGAATCAAGTGAGCGACTAAAACACCTAGGCCTGGCCTAACAAAAAAATGTGCCACTGAAAACTCTAAATATGCTAGCTGTTGCTTATTTCTTGAAATGGAGACACATGATTCGTCTCATTCTGTTAGTTAAGGGGAGTTGGTTTGCTTCGGGCGGAAGAATATATTTGGGGACATACTCCTCGGAGACGGAGCACATTTGGAACCAGGTGGAGATAGAGAGACATACATGGGTCTATGGATGAATACTGGGTTCGGATGGCAGCGCTCTCGCCAGCGAAACTGCTTCCAAGGTTTCATCGCCACTCCTGCAAATTTCTAGCGACAGGTGTGGCCCTTTTCCGACTCCATTGTTTTCTTTGGTGTGCCCCCAATCATGGTGACATTCTTTCTTAGTTGTAGCTAATATCCGTAGTACCCAATGTCAATTGCCTCTTCAGGCTGTTGTCCGTCTGTTTTCAAATTTGTTGGCTTTAGTCTTCTATTTTTGTTGGGTCGCTCCCAACTGGTTTTTGGAGCACGTGCCACCACATGGTTCAACCTGAACTTGGTTTAGCAACACTTGCACTGGTTCATCCATCACAAATTTCCTTAATCTTTCTCAACTTTGACATGTCTTTTTCTGCGTTTGAACTAGACACCTGCTTTTATTTAAGGTTCTTCTCCTCATCCTTCAGCTTATATATCCCTTTTTGTTTATAATTTCATTCTCATCACTTTGTGAGAATTTATAATTGTCCCATCAAGAAACTTCTTTAGCTCCAATTCTGCTTTCACCTGAATAAAAGCATGTTCATTTTGGGCCTTTGGGGCAAATTTCAGTTGTTCCTTCACCACTTTCTGAAGTTCATCATTCACTTTAACGAGCTTGGTCTATAGCTTCCTTTCTCTCTAGTAATCTTGAAATTTCTTTCAGCATTCACAAGATTACCCTTAATTCTACCTCCATTCTCCTCTTCATACATTTTCAAAAGCTTTGACAATGATGTCCTTTAGTGATTCTGCCAACTCCAAATCAACCCATTCCACAAAATTCACAAGTAATTCCTTCCCGCATAATTATAAAACAACATATATAGATATTGTTCAGGACCTAACACATCACGTCATATATGAAAAAACAGGTTAAATTGAGTTGAAATTAAGAAGAAGAAAAATCCCCAAATCAACCCTAACCATATATATTGAGAACAGAGCACTCACATCCCTACCCAACGAGTCACCGCCGAACCCTTTAGAAGAACCGAACCCATCTCCCCATGACACCATGGCGGCGACACAGTTGTGGTAGTCAGTCCACTGTTGCGTGAACGCAAGGGTGTGGGGAAAAGAACAGAGAGAATTGGGGAACACAGGAGAGAGACTGACTGTTCCGATGCTTTAACCACCCAAGCAATTAACCTAATGGCCTCACCCGCAAGTCGTCTATGTGTGCCATGTCAGCCTGACTCGTGGGTGCCAATGGTGAGAAATGTTTAGGATGAGCAAATTAGTAGATCGGTGTTCGGTGTTACAACCCTGCCCCAATATTGGTGGATTCCTTGGTTTTAGTCCCCCATGGTGGTTATGTGATAACGTAGCCCCATTTTTTTTGTATGTATTTACTCTCTTGAAAGATTTCACTAACTACTTAAGCTCGCACTGGAAGGGGCTCCTCCAATTTTGCAGTGGCACCTAAACGGAGAGTGCCCTCCCTAGTGAGCGTGCGGGAGAGGTGCGTGCTAGCTAGGCTCGGAGTTTCCTCGCAGTTCATTCTATTTTTTATATTTTTGCTTTCCTCATTTTTCTTCTCTATTTTCTGGTTTTTCTTTTGGTTTTCGTTCTTCGAGCGTGATTCGACCTAGACCAGCTGTTACCGCTAGTAAATTTTGTCATAAAAAGCCTTCCCGTATTTAGTTGTTAAATTGATGATCTGGCTAGGAATACAAATTTTCGTCAAAAATGACCATCTGCCCAGTGTAACTGTCAAAAAAGACTACCTACAAACGAAAATGTCAAAAAGAATCACTTGTACCATGGCGGCAAGTGCGCCGGCCGACATGTGTCACTTGCCGCCATAGGGTCTGGCTGCAGAACCTTCCGCCACCAGCTCATGTAGCATCATCTGCACAGGATTTCGATCGATGGCGCACGGGAAAACGGAACGGAGTGGCGATGTGGCACCTGCCACCATGCATCCTAACGGCAGCCTGTGCTGCTTTTCCGCGCGAAAAGCCATGCCACGCGACAGATTCTAGTGATATCTAAATGTGCTACTGTACAAGATTACAAGCCGTCCTTAATGGTAGTACTTCCTTTTAAAAATAAGTAATCATAGTCTAGCCTTAGCCTGTGTGCAACAGACCGCCTTTGACATCTTTTACAGATGGAGTAGCGGCGTGTCATGACGACTTTTCAGACACAACGCATGGCAGAAAAGTAGCACAGGCTGCCGCCAGGATGAATGGCGGCAGGTGTGCAACTGGGTCTGCCGCCAGACACATGGCGGCAGGTGCCACGTGTCGTCTGGCCCATCTGCCGCCACGGCATCAGTGGTGATTTTTGACATTTTTTTTTGTAGGTAGTCTTTATTGACAATTTCATTGGACAAATGGCCCTTTTTGATGAAAATCCCTAGGAATACATGTGATCCTCTATAGAAAAAGGAGGGTGTATGAAATTATACCATTTATCACTACTTATGTCCTACTGATTGAGCCACGTAGTAAACGAGCTATGCAACCTCTCAGAGGATCGCACAGCCCATAGTTTTAGGAATAAACGAGCTACCCGATTCAGCATTTGTATGCGCTGATCCTGCTGCACTAGAGAAAGCCCCTTGGCACTCTTAATGTTCCTACCTTGTCGTGTGGCTCTGCGTGCTCCATGCTTTCTTTCCGCACTTGTCTTCTCCACGCATAGGTGAGCACTACCATGGTTAGACCTCCAGCATACCTGGTATGACATAGCCTCGGCATTAAGATGAAGATAGTCTATCACCTTGGGCATCATCATCTCGTCGAGTTGGTCCAGATGAACATTTACATGTGTGAGGTGGTGTCGATTCTCTGTATCGACCACTTCTACTGTGGAACCAACAGACTTAGGTTCCTCCAAAGAAGCATGAGGCATGAGTAGTATTCCAAGCTTCAATGGTTGGGAATTCTTCAAAGATGAATTGTCGTCATGACCAGCAAATACGGTTGATCCTGGCAGGATTTTGTACACGGAGAGTGAGGTGTGACACTAGAAAAACACTTGGCAGACTGGTTCAGGAAATATGCTCGGAAACTTCAATTTTTTCCGCTTCCATTACTGATGTCGCTGCCACTATGGCAAGAAGGCACAACGTCGTGCTCGAATCCTTCACAACATAATGGATCTGGACGGAACCATTCAGTCAAAGTTCTGTGGACGTGAACCAAGTGTTTCTCGTGTGCAACATGGGAGAAATCTTGCGTAGGGAGATGGGTGATCTCCTTGATAACAACGTCGGTCATAGAGTTGAAGTGAGGTGTCATAACTCGCAAGCAAGTGACAACGGTTCCAATTATGTCCGTACTCTCGGATAGATGCAGCATGACCCCTAGGCAAAAACTGTTCTTGGGCACCTTACAATCTTCGTACATGAAGGATAGAAAGGCCTCCAACCCACGCTCCTGGAAATTGATTGGCCCTATGCGGAAGTATTGGTACTGACCTCCAGGACACAACAACTGATATGCAATCATTTTGCTCGTGAAGAGATGCCCAATGAGAGGGTCGAAGAACATGTTCTGATGTGGTGTCCCACCGATCTGCACTTACCTGATAGATTCATCAGCACCGTCCACAAGCCTCTCGAATCTTCGAACAACAGCGGCGGTGGCACTCCCCGCAGAGCAATGATCATTGTCACGGCCAACAAAAGAGGAGATGAACACCTTGGTCGCATGAGCCATCCGTCTAGGAAATAAGGATTTCCTTACCACCTGCTCCGCCTGGTCTTCTTCCCGAGAAAGTTGCCTGCATCTGCGCGCTACGTCGTCGCAGTCCTGGGCAGTGCGCTTGAGCTTCTTTCGCCAACGGAGGAGTGATGTGTCAGTGATCTGTCACTTGTTGGATGTTTGGAGTGCGGCCTACATTTTGATGCGCGCCATCTCTAGCCTCTCTAGCCCACCACCTCCTGATGCTTCTTCATCTGTTTTGTCCTTGTCTTTGCTGGTGGGGGCAATACCAGAAATAATCCGGCTAACTGCTTCCCCAACAATGACCGACTTTACCATCTCAGCCATGGATTGTGATTTGTGGGTAGCAGGCTAACCAGTAAGAGATACCCTGCACTACGCATCAGCTCAAGAAATGGATCGGCCTTGTTACATTCCCCTCCAAGTTCTATTGCTTCTTATTGTTAATTCTCCTTGCTTAGTTGGCGTAGTGAGCGGCTGAAATATCGAAGCCTGTGCTTCCAAAACAAGCGACGGCTGAAACATCTAAGCTTGATGGTGTCCTTTTGGGTAAGTGGAGACAAAATATTTGTCCCACTCCGCTAGCTAAGAGAGAGCTGGTCTGCTGCTGCCTGCCGGTGGAGCAAAATGGGTGAGACAAAATATATTTGGAGATGAAATCCTTGGAGGTGGTGCTGATGACCCACAAGTATAGGGAATCTATCGTAGTCCTTTCGATAAGTAAAAGTGTCGAACCCAACAAGGAGCAGAAGGAAATGATAAGCGGTTTTCAGCAAGGTATTCTCTGCAAATACTGAAATATGTGGTAACAGATAGTTTTGTGATAGGATAAATTGCAACGAGCAACAAGTAACAAAAGTAAATAAAGTGCAGCAAGGTGGCCCAATCCTTTTTGTAGGAAAGGACAAGCCTGGACAAACTCTTATAATAGGAAAAGCGCTCCCGAGGACACATGGGAATATCGTCAAGCTAGTTTTCATCATGCTCATATGATTCGCGTTCGGTACATTGATAATTTGATATGTGGGTGGACCGGTGCTTGTGTATTGCCCTTACTTGGACAAGCATTCCACTTATGATTAACCTCTATTGCAAGCATCCGCAACTACAACAAAAGTATTAAGGTAAACCTAACCATAGCATGAAACATATAGATCGAAATCAGCCCCTTACGAAGCAACGCATAAACTAGGGTTTAAGCTTCTGTCACTCTAGCAACCCATCATCTACTTATTACTTCCTAATGCCTTCCTCTAGGCCCAAATAATGGTGAAGTGTTATGTAGTCGACGTTCACAGAACACCACTAGAGGTTAGACAACATACATCTTATCAAAATATCAGACGAATACCAAATTCACATGACTACTAATAGCAAGACTTCTCCCTTGTCCTCAGGAACAAACGTAACTACTCACAAAGCATATTCATGTTCATAATCAGAGGGGTGATATTGTGCATAAAGGATCTGAACATACGATCTTCCACCAATTAAACCAACTAGCATCAACTACAAGGAGTAATCAACACTACTAGCAACCTACTAGCACCAATCCCGGACTTGGAGACAAGAATTGGATACAAGAGATGAACTAGGGTTTGGAGATGAGATGGTGCTGGTGAAGATGTTGATGGAGATTGCCCTCTCCCGATGATAGGAGCCTTGGTGATGACGATGGTGATGATTTCCCCCTCCCGGAGGGAAGTGTCCCCGACAGAACAGCTCTGCCAGAGCCCTAGATTGGTTCCGCCAAGGTTCCGCCTCGTGGCGGCGGAGTCTCGTCCCAAAAGGTTGCTTCCTATTTTTTTTCTCATCGAAAGACTTCATACGGGAGAAGATGGGCGTCGGAGAGCCACCAGGGGCCCCACGAGGTAGGGGGGCGCGCCCAGGGGGGCGCCCCCCTCCACCCTCGTGAGCAGGGTGTGGGCGCCCTGGCCTTCATCTTTGGCGACGATTTTTCTTTATTTATTCTAAGACCTAGGCGCGCCCCCACCCTCATGAGCAGGGTGTGGGCCCCCTGGCCTTCATCTTTGGCGACGATTTTTCTTTATTTATTCTAAGATATTCCGTGGAGTTTCAGGACTTTTGGAGTTGCGCAGAATAGTCCTTCAATATTTGCTCATTTTCCAGCCCAGAATTCCAGCTGCCGGCATTCTCCCTCTTCGTGTAAACCTTGTAAAATAAGAGAGAATAGCCATAAATATTGTGACATAACGTGAAATAACATCCCATAATGCAATAAATATTGACATAAAAGCATGATGCAAAATGGATGTGTCAACTCCCCCAAGCTTAGACCTCACTTGTCCTCAAGCGAAAAGCCGATAACAATAAATATGTCCTCATGTTTAGAGGTAGAGGTATCGATAAAAATAAAATACGGACATGAAGGCATCATGATTGCTTCATAACAGCAACAAATATAATTTTTTTTCATATGATTACTTATGTTCTAGTGATGATCTTTTCACAAAGCCAAAATATGAATCAAAAACTTTATTGGGTACCAACAATTATAATCTCAGTCATTGAAGCAATTGCAATTTATCATAACATCGGAAAGAGTCTATGTCAGAGCTTAAAAGCAAGTCCACATACTCAACCATCACTTAGTCCTTCATAATTGCTAGCACTCACGCGATACTTTGTGGTTACGGAGTTTTAATCGGACACAGAGAAAGATAGGGGCTTATAGTTTTAGCCCCACAACCTTTTACCTCAAGGGTGATGTCAACAATAATAATTCACGCTCCCCCACATCTAATCAGATATATAAATCATGTTCTTTCCAACATGCTGAGCTTGCCAAAGGATAAAATGAAAAAGGAAGGTGAAGATCACCGTGACTCTTGCATAAAGTAGAGGATAATAATAGAAGATAGGCCCTTCGCAGAGGGAAGCAGAGGTTGTCATGCACGTTTGGGGTTGATGCACAAAATCTTAATGCAAAAGAACGTCACTTTATATTGCCCCTTGCATGTGAACCTTTATTATGCAGTCCGTCACTTTTATTGCGTCCACAACAAGTTCGTACAAAGCTTATTTCTCTGCACTAATAAGTCATGCATATTTAGAGAGCAACTTTTTATTGCTTGCACCGATGACAACTTAGTTGAAGGATCTTATTCAATCCATAGGTAGATATGGTGGACTCTCATGGCAAGACTGGTTTAAGGGTATTTGGAAGCACAAGTAGTATTTCTAGTTAGTGCTGAGAATTGGCTAGCATGAGGGGGAAAGACAAGCTCAACACGGTAGAGGAACCATGACAACATACTTTATCTCAGATGTAAGAAAACATAACTCATTATGTTGTCTTCCTTGTCTAACATCAACTCTTTAGCATGTCATATTTTAATGAGTGCTCCCAATCATAAAAGATGTCAATGGTAATATATCTATATGTGATACCTCTCTTTCCTTATTACTTCCTATTAATTGCAACTATGACCAAAGCTATATTTGCCAACTCCTAACAACTTTAAATCATCATGCTCTTTCTATGTGAAGTCATTACTTTCAATAAGATCAATATGAACTCTTGACTCTTTTTATTCTTTTTCTTCTAATCACCCAAGTGTTGGGTTTCGTAGTAATTTCAAAAAATTTCCTACGCACACGCAAGATCATGTGATGCATAGCAACGAGGGGGAGAGTATTGTCTACGTACCCAATGCAGACCGACTGCGGAAGCGATGACACGACGTAGAGGAAGTAGTCGTACGTCTTCACGATCCAACCGATCAAGCACCGAAACTACGGCACCTCCGAGTTCGAGCACACGTTCAGCTCGATGACGATCCCCGGACTCCGATCCAGCAAAGTGTCGGGGAAGAGTTCCGTCAGCACGACGGCGTGGTGACGATCTTGATGAACTACAGCAGCAGGGCTTCGCCTAAACTCCGCTACAGTATTATCGAGGAATATGGTGGCAGGGGGCACCGCACACGGCCAAGGAACAGATCACGTGGATCAACTTGTGTGTCTTGGGTGTCCCCTTGCCTCCGTATATAAAGGATCCAAGGGGGGTGGGGGGGTGCAGCCGGCCCTAGAGGAGGCGCGCAGGAGGAGTCCTACTCCTACCGGGAGTAGGACTCCCCTCCCGTTCCTTGTCCAACTAGGAGAGGTGGAGGGAGAGAAGGAAAGGGGGGGGGGGGCGCCGCCCCTCCCTCCTTGTCAAATTCGGACTAGGGGGAGAGGGGGCGCGCGGCCTGCTGTGGCAGCCCCTTCCTCTTCTCCACATTAGGCCCATAAGGCCCATTAACCCCCCGGGGGGTTCCGGTAACCCCCCGGTGCTCCGGTTTCATTCAATACTCTTCCGGAACCCTTCCGGTGTCCGAATATAGTCATCCAATATATCAATCTTTACGTCTCGACCATTTCGAGACTCCTCATCATGTCCGTGATCACATCCGGGACTCCGAACAACCTTCGGTACATCAAAATGCATAAACTCATAATATAACTGTCATCGTAACCTTAAGCGTGCGGACCCTACGGGTTCGAGAACAATGTAGACATGACCGAGACACGTCTCCGGTCAATAACCAATAGCGGGACCTAGATGCCCATATTGGCTCCTACATATTCTACGAAGATCTTTATCGGTCAGACCGCATAACAACATACGTTGTTCCCTTTGTCATCGGTATGTTACTTGCCCGAGATTCGATCGTCGGTATCCAATACCTAGTTCAATCTCGTTACCGGCAAGTCTCTTTACTCGTTCCGTAATACATCATCTCACAACTAACATATTAGTTGTAATGCTTGCAAGGCTTATGTGATGTGTATTACCGAGAGGGCCCAGAGATACCTCTCCGACAATCGGAGTGACAAATCCTAATCTCGAAATACGCAAACCCAACATCGACCATTGGAGACACCTGTAGTACTCCTTTATAATCACCCAGTTACGTTGTGACGTTTGGTAGTACCCAAAGTGTTCCTCCGGTAAACGGGAGTTGCATAATCTCATAGTCATAGGAACATGTATAAGTCATGAAGAAAGCAATAGCAACATACTAAAACGATCGGGTGCTAAGCTAATGGAATGGGTCATGTCAATCAGATCATTCTACTAATGATGTGACCTCGTTAATCAAATAACAACTCTTTGTTCATGGTTAGGAAACATAACCATCTTTGATTAATGAGCTAGTCAAGTAGAGGCATACTAGTGACACTTTGTTTGTCTATGTATTCACACATGTATTATGTTTCCGGTAAATACAATTTTAGCATGAATAATAAACATTTATCATGATTATAAGGAAATAAATAATAACTTTATTATTTCCTCTAGGGCATATTTCCTTCAGTCTCCCACTTGCACTAGAGTCAATAATCTAGATTACACTGTAATGATTCTAACACCCATGGAGCCTTGGTGCTGATCATGTTTTGCTCGTGGAAGAGGCTTAGTCAACGGGTCTGCAACATTCAGATCCGTATGTATCTTGCAAATCTCTATGTCTCCCACCTGGACTAGATCCCGGATGGAGTTGAAGCGTCTCTTGATGTGTTTGGTCCTTTTGTGAAATCTGGATTCCTTTGCCAAGGCAATTGCACCAGTATTGTCACAAAAGATTTTCATTGGACCCGATGCACTAGGTATGACACCTAGATCGGATATGAACTCCTTCATCCAGACTCCTTCGTTTGCTGCTTCCGAAGCAGCTATGTATTCCGCTTCACATGTAGATCCCGCTACGACGCTTTGTTTAGAACTGCACCAACTGACAGCTCCACCGTTTAATGTAAACACGTATCCGGTTTGCGATTTAGAATCGTCCGGATCAGTGTCAAAGCTTGCATCAACGTAACCTTTTATGATGAGCTCTTTGTCACCTCCATATACGAGAAACATATCCTTAGTCCTTTTCAGGTATTTCAGGATGTTCTTGACCGCTGTCCAGTGATCCACTCCTATATTACTTTGGTACCTCCCTGCTAAACTTATAGCAAGGCATACATCAGGTCTGGTACACAGCATTGCATACATGATAGATCCTATGGCTGATGCATAGGGAACATCTTTCATATTCTCTCTATCTTCTGCAGTGGTCGGGCATTGAGTCTTACTCAATTTCACACCTTGTAACACAGGCAAGAACCCTTTCTTTGCTTGATCCATTTTGAACTTCTTCAAAATTTTGTCAAGGTATGTGCTTTGTGAAAGTCCAATTAAGCGTTTTGATCTATCTCTATAGATCTTAATGCCCAATATGTAAGCAGCTTCACCGAGGTCTTTCATTGAAAAACTTTTATTCAAGTATCCCTTTATGCTATCCAGAAATTCTATATCATTTCCAATCAGTAATATGTCATCCACATATAATATCAGAAATGCTACAGAGCTCCCACTCACTTTCTTGTAAATACAGGCTTCTCCGAAAGTCTGTATAAAACCAAATGCTTTGATCACACTATCAAAACGTTTATTCCAACTCCGAGAGGCTTGCACCAGTCCATAAATGGATCGCTGGAGCTTGCACACTTTGTTAGTTCCCTTTGGATCGACAAAACCTTCCGGTTGCATCATATACAACTCTTCTTCCAGAAATCCATTCAGGAATGCAGTTTTGACATCCATCTGCCAAATTTCATAATCATAAAATGCGGCAATCGCTAACATGATTCGGACGGACTTAAGCATCGCTACGGGTGAGAAGGTCTCATCGTAGTCAATCCCTTGAACTTGCCGAAAACCTTTTGCGACAAGTCGAGCTTTGTAGACAGTAACATTACCATCAGCGTCAGTCTTCTTCTTAAAGATCCATTTATTCTCAATTGCTTGCCGATCATTGGGCAAGTCAACCAAAGTCCATACTTTGTTCTCATACATGGATCCCATCTCAGATTTCATGGCTTCAAGCCACTTTGCGGAATCTGGGCTCACCATCGCTTCTTCATAGTTCGTAGGTTCATCATGATCTAGTAGCATGACTTCCAGAACAGGATTACCGTACCACTCTGGCGCGGATCTTACTCTGGTTGATCTACGAGGTTCAGTAGTATGTTGATCTGAAGTTTCATGATCATTATCATTGGCTTCCTCACTAACTGGTGTAGGTGTCACTGAAACAGTTTTCTGTGATGAACTACTTTCCAGTAAGGGAGCAGGTACAGTTACCTCGTCAAGTTCTACTTTCCTCCCACTCACTTCTTTCGAGAGAAACTCCTTCTCTAGAAATGATCCATTCTTAGCAACGAATGTCTTGCCTTCGGATCTGTGATAGAAGGTGTACCCAACAGTTTCCTTTGGGTATCCTATGAAGACACATTTCTCCGATTTGGGTTCGAGCTTATCAGGTTGAAGTTTTTTCACATAAGCATCGCAGCCCCAAACTTTAAGAAACGACAACTTTGGTTTCTTGCCAAACCACAGTTCATAAGGCGTCGTCTCAACGGATTTTGATGGTGCCCTATTTAACGTGAATGCGGCCGCCTCTAAAGCATAACCCCAAAATGATAGCGGTAAATCTGTAAGAGACATCATAGATCGCACCATATCTAATAAAGTACGATTACGACGTTCGGACACACCATTGCGCTGTGGTGTTCCGGGTGGCGTGAGTTGTGAAACTATTCCATAGTTTTTCAAATGTACACCAAACTCGTAACTCAAATATTCTCCTCCACGATCAGATCGTAGAAACTTTATTTTCTTGTTACGATGATTTTCAACTTAACTCTGAAATTCTTTGAACTTTTCAAATGTTTCAGACTTATGCTTCATTAAGTAGATATATCCATATCTGCTCAAATCATCTGTGAAGGTGAGAAAATAACGATATCCGCCTCGAGCCTCAATATTCATCGAACCACATACATCGGTATGTATGATTTCCAACAAATCTGTTGCTCTCTCCATAGTACCGGAGAACGGTGTTTTAGTCATCTTGCCCATGAGGCATGGTTCGCAAGTACCAAGTGATTCATAATCAAGTGGTTCCAAAAGTCCATCAGTATGGAGTTTCTTCATGCGCTTTATACCGATATGACCTAAACGACAGTGCCACAAATAAGTTGCACTATCGTTATCAACTCTGCATCTTTTGGTTTCAACACTATGAATATGTGTATCACTACTATCGAGATTCAATAAAAATAGACCACTTTTCAAGGGTGCATGACCATAAAAGATATTACTCATATAAATAGAACAACCATTATTCTCTGATTTAAATGAATAACCGTCTCGCATTAAACAAGATCCAGATATAATGTTCATGCTCAACGCTGGCACCAAATAACAATTATTTAGGTCTAATATTAATCCCGAAGGTAGATGTAGAGGTAGCGTGCCGACTGCGATCACATCGACTTTGGAACCGTTTCCCACGCGCATCGTCACCTCGTCCTTAGCCAATCTTCGCTTAATCCGTAGCCCCTGTTTCGAGTTGCAAATATTAGCAACAGAACCAGTATCAAATACCCAGGTGCTACTGCGAGCATTAGTAAGGTACACATCAATAACATGTATATCACATATACCTTTGTTCACCTTGCCATCCTTCTTATCCGCCAAATACTTAGGGCAGTTCCGCTTCCAGTGACCAGTCTGCTTGTAGTAGAAGCACTCAGTTTCAGGCTTAGGTCCAGACTTGGGTTTCTTCTCTTGAGCAACAACTGGCTTGCTGTTCTTCTTGAAGTTCCCTTTCTTCTTTCCTTTGCCCTTTTTCTTGAAACTAGTGGTTTTGTTAACCATCAACACTTGATGCTCCTTTTTGATTTCTACCTCCGCAGCTTTCAGCATTGCGAAGAGCTCGGGAATAGTCTTGTTCATCCCTTGCATATTATAGTCCATCACGAAGCTCTTGTAGCTTGGTGGCAGTGATTGGAGAATTCTGTCAATGACGCAATCATCCGGAAGATTAACTCCCAATTGAATCAAGTGATTATTATACCCAGACATTTTGAGTATATGCTCACTGACAGAACTGTTCTCCTCCATCTTGCAGCTATAGAACTTATTGGAGACTTCATATCTCTCAATTCGGGCATTTGCTTGAAATATTAACTTCAACTCCTGGAACATCTCATATGCTCCATGACGTTCAAAACGTCGTTGAAGTCCCGATTCTAAGCCGTAAAGCATGGCACACTGAACTATCGAGTAGTCATCAGCTTTGCTCTGCCAGACGTTCACAACATCTGGTGTTGCTCCAGCAGCAGGCCTGGCACCCAACGGTGCTTCCAGGACGTAATTCTTCTGTGCAGCAATGAGGATAATCCTCAAGTTACGGACCCAGTCCGTGTAATTGCTACCATCATCTTTCAACTTTGCTTTCTCAAGGAACACATTAAAATTCAACGGAACAACAGCACGAGCCATCTATCTACAATCAACATAAACAAGCAAGATACTATTAGGGACTAAGTTCATGATAAATTTTAAGTTCAATTAATCATATTACTAAAGAACTCCCACTTAGATAGACATCCCTCTAATCCTCTAAGTGATCACGTGATCCAAATCAACTAAACCATAACCGATCATCACGTGAGATGGAGTAGTTTTCAATGGTGAACATCGTTATGTTGATCATATCTACTATATGATTCACGCTCGACCTTTCGGTCTCCATGTTCCGAGGCCATATCTGCATATGCTAGGCTCGTCAAGTTTAACCTGAGTATTCTGCGTGTGCAAAACTGGCTTGCACCCGTTGTAGATGGACGTAGAGCTTATCACACCCGATCATCACGTGGTGTCTGGGCACGACGAACTTTGGCAACGGTGCATACTCAGGGAGAACACTTCTTGATAATTTAGTGAGAGATCATCTTATAATGCTACCGTCAATCAAAGTAAGATAAGATGCATAAAAAGATAAACATCACATGCAATCAATATAAGTGATATGATATGGCCATCATCATCTTGTGCTTGTGATCTCCATCTCCGAAGCACCGTCATGATCACCATCGTCACCGGCGCGACACCTTGATCTCCATCGTAGCATCGTTGTCGTCTCGCCAATCTTTATGCTTCCACGACTATCACTACCGTTTAGTAATAAAGTAAAGCATTACATCGCGATTGCATTGCATACAATAAAACGACAACCATATGGCTCCTGCCAGTTGCCGATAACTCGGTTACAAAACATGATCATCTCATACAATAAAATTCAGCATCATGCCTTGACCATATCACATCACAACATGCCCTGCAAAAACAAGTTAGACGTCCTCTACTTTGTTGTTGCATGTTTTACGTGGCTGCTACGGGCTTAAGTAAGAACCAATCTCACCTACGCATCAAAACCACAACGATAGTTTGTCAAATAGACTCCGTTTTAACCTTCGCAAGGACCGGGCGTAGCCATACTTGGTTCAACTAAAGTTGGAGAGGCAGTCGCCCGCAAGCCATCTCTGTGCAAAGCACGTCGAGGGAACCGGTCTCGCGTAAGCGTACGCGTAAGGTTGGTCCGGGTCGTCTCGTCCAACAATACCGCCGAACCAAAGTATAACATGCTGGTAGGCAGTATGACTTGTATCGTCCACAACTCACTTGTGTTCTACTCGTGCATATAACATCAACATAAATAACCTAGGCTCTGATACCACTGTTGGGTTTCATAGTAATTTCAAAAATTTTCCTACGCACACGCAAGATCATGTGATGCATAGCAACGAGGGGGAGAGTATTGTCTACGTACCCAATGCAGACCGACTGCGGAAGCGATGACACGACGTAGAGGAAGTAGTCGTACGTCTTCACGATCCAACCGATCAAGCACCGAAACTACGGCACCTCCGAGTTCGAGCACACGTTCAGCTCGATGACGATCCCCAGACTCCGATCCAGCAAAGTGTCGGGGAAGAGTTCCGTCAGCACGACGGCGTGGTGACGATCTTGATGAACTACAGCAGCAGGGCTTCGCCTAAACTCCGCTACAGTATTATCGAGGAATATGGTGGCAGGGGGCACCGCACACGGCTAAGGAACAGATCACGTGGATCAACTTGTGTGTCTTGAGTGTCCCCTTGCCTCCGTATATAAAGGATCCAAGGGGGGGGGGGTGCGGCCAGCCCTAGAGGAGGCGCGCAGGAGGAGTCCTACTCCTACCGGGAGTAGGACTCCCCTCCCGTTCCTTGTCCAACTAGGAGAGGTGGAGGGAGAGAAGGAAAGGGAGGGGGGGGGCCGCCCCTCCCTCCTTGTCCAATTCGGACTAGGGGGAGAGGGGGCGCGCGGCCTGCTGTGGCAGCCCCTTCCTCTTCTCCACATTAGGCCCATAAGGCCCATTAACCCCCCGGGGGGTTCCGGTAACCCCCCGGTGCTCCGGTTTCATTCGATACTCTTCCGGAACCCTTCCGGTGTCCGAATATAGTCATCCAATATATCAATCTTTACGTCTCGACCATTTCGAGACTCCTCATCATGTCCGTGATCACATCCGGGACTCCGAACAACCTTCGGTACATCAAAATGCATAAACTCATAATATAACTGTCATCGTAACCTTAAGCGTGCGGACCCTACGGGTTCGAGAACAATGTAGACATGACCGAGACACGTCTCCGGTCAATAACCAATAGCGGGACCTGGATGCCCATATTGGCTCCTACATATTCTACGAAGATCTTTATCGGTCAGACCGCATAACAACATACGTTGTTCCCTTTGTCATCGGTATGTTACTTGCCCGAGATTAGATCGTCGGTATCCAATACCTAGTTCAATCTCGTTACCGGCAAGTCTCTTTACTCGTTCCGTAATACATCATCTCACAACTAACATATTAGTTGTAATGCTTGCAAGGCTTATGTGATGTGTATTACCGAGAGGGCCCAGAGATACCTCTCCGACAATCGGAGTGACAAATCCTAATCTCGAAATACGCCAACCCAACATCGACCATTGGAGACACCTGTAGTACTCCTTTATAATCACCCAGTTACGTTGTGACGTTTGGTAGTGCCCAAAGTGTTCCTCCGGTAAACGGGAGTTGCATAATCTCATAGTCATAGGAATATGTATAAGTCATGAAGAAAGCAATAGCAACATACTAAAACGATCGGGTGCTAAGCTAATGGAATGGGTCATGTCAATCAGATCATTCTACTAATGATGTGACCTCGTTAATCAAATAACAACTCTTTGTTCATGGTTAGGAAACATAACCATCTTTGATTAATGAGCTAGTCAAGTAGAGGCATACTAGTGACACTTTGTTTGTCTATGTATTCACACATGTATTATGTTTCCGGTAAATACAATTTTAGCATGAATAATAAACATTTATCATGATTATAAGGAAATAAATAATAACTTTATTATTGCCTCTAGGGCATATTTCCTTCACCAAGATCATGGCAAAATACTCAAGCCCTTGACTCAACACTAATCTTTATTATATAGCTCACGGACTCGATTACAAAGAAGGATCATAAAGCAAAATTCGAAACTAGATCATGCCATGACTTTATTCTACTAGATCAAGATACTACTTATAAGATCGAGCTAAGAAAAACGGTAAAGATAGGAGTTGTGATGGTGATACGATACCAGGGCACCTCCCCCAAGCTTGGCAGTTGCCAAGGGGAGTGCCTATACCCAGATGATTATGTCCTTGGAGGTGATGGAGGTGGTGATGATGACGGTGGATAATCGCGCACATCGAGCGTAAAAGTTCCTCCAACTTGCGGATAATGTTCTTGAGCCCGGCAATATGGTCCTTCAACAAAATATTCTCTTGTGTAAGATACTTGTTCTGTATGCGGGCTAACTCAATCATCTGGAAAGCTTCAATCTCTGTTGGAGTGAGAAGGTTAGGTAAAGGTTGAGGGATGTCTTCTTCTTTCACCACCGGAGCTTGAACCTCCATAGCCTTCTTGATCCTTTCATCCTTGTTGATCTCTTTTGGTTCCTCTCTTTTCAACTCTATCTTTAATAGCCAAGCATCTTTGTCTTCGTTGTTGGAGAAGGGAGAAGTCATGGTGCTCTAGATCTGCAACAGAAACAACTCAAAATAAAAACAAAGGATAATTGCGTGATACGAGAGTCAAAACCTTCGGGAGTATATATAATGAATTTTTACCGACCAAAATACGTATCGTGCAAGGAAACGGAGTCCGGAGGGCACACGAGGTGCTCACGAGGTAGGGGGTGCGCCCAGGGGGGTAGGGCGCGCCCTCCACCCTCGTGGAGGCCTCGTGTCCGCCCCGGACTGCTACTTATTTTTCTATTTTTCTAAATATCCCAAAACGGAGAAATATTTCCTTAAAATTGTTTTGGAGTCGGTTTACTTACCGTACCACATACCTATTCCTTTTCGGAGTCTGGAAAGTTCTGGATAGTGTCCTTTATGTATTCCTCCGGGGTTACAGTTTCAATAATATTAGTTTCAACATTTATGGGATTACCTGAAATATAATGTTTGATCCTTTGACCGTTTACCACCTTCGGATTTGTGCCTGCGAAGTTGTTGATTTTTATGGCACCAGAACGATAGACCTCCTGGATAACGTAAGGGCCTTCCCATTTGGAGAGAAGTTTTCCTGCAAAAAATCTTAAACGAGAGTTGTATAGCAATACATAATCACCTACATTAAACTCACGCTTTTGTATCCTTTTGTCATGCCACCTTTTAACTTTTTCCTTAAACAACTTGGCATTTTCATAAGCTTGGGTTCTTCATTCATCAAGTGAGCTAATATCAAATAACCTCTTCTCACCGGCAAGTTTGAAATCATAGTTGAGCTCCTTAATAGCCCAATATGCCTTATGTTCTAGTTCGAGAGGTAAATGACATGCCTTTCCATAAACCATTTTATACGGGGACATACCCATAGGATTTTTATATGCAGTTCTATAGGCCCATAATGCATCATCAAGTTTTTTGGACCAATTCTTCCTAGACCTATTGACAGTCTTTTGCAAAATTAATTTGAGCTCTCTATTTCTCAATTCTATCTGACCACTAGACTGTGGGTGATATGGAGATGCAATCCTATGATTAACGTCGTATCTAGCAAGCATCTTACGGAAAGCACCATGAATAAAATGTGAACCACCATCGGTCATTAAGTATCTAGGGACTCCAAACCTCAGAAAAATAACTTCCTTAAGCATTTTAATAGAAGTGTTATGATCAGCACTACTAGTTGGAATAGCTTCTACCCACTTAGTAACGTAATCAACAACAACTAGAATATGAGTGTAACCATTAGAGGCAGGAAAAGGTCCCATGTAATCAAAGCCCCAAACATCAAATGGCTCAATAACAAGTGAATAATTCATAGGCATTTCTTGATGTCTACTAATATTGCCTATTCTTTGACATTCATTGCAAGATAAAACAAACTTACGGGCATCCTTGAAAAAAGTAGGCCAATAAAAACCGGATTGCAATACCTTATGTGCAGTTCTATCCCCAGCGTGGTGCCCTCCATAAGCTTCGGAGTGACACTAGCATAGGATCTATTCCTGTTCATGCTCAGGTACACAACGTCTAAGAACACCATCTACTCCTTCTTTATAAAGATGTGGGCATCCCAAAAGTAATGTCGCAAGTCATAGAAAAACTTTTTCTTTTGTTGGTATGTGAAGCTAGGCGTTATAAATTTAGCAACAATATAATTAGCATAATCAGCATACCACGGAGTGCTATGAGAAGTACTTATGACATTTAATTGCTCATCAGGAAAACTATCATCAATAGGTAGTGGGTCATCAAGAACATTCTCTAGCCTAGACAAGTTGTCTGCAACGGGGTTCTCAGCTCCCTTTCTATCAACAATATGTAAATCAAATTCTTGAAGCAAGAGAAGCCATCTAATGAGTCTAGGTTTTGCATCTTTCTTTTCCATAAGATATTTAATAGCAGCCTGATCGGTATGAATAGTAACTTTGGAATCAACAATGTAAGGTCTAAACTTATCACAAGCAAACACAACTGCCAAAAGTTCCTTTTTGGTAGTAGCATAATTTCTTTGAGCACTATCTAGAGTCTTACTGGCATAATGGATAACATTTAATTTCTTATCAACTCTTTGCCCTAGAACAGCACCTACAGCATAATCACTAGCATCACACATAATTTCGAAGGGTAGATTCCAATCAGGTGGCTGAACAACAGGTGCAGAGACTAATGCTTTCTTAAGTATTTCAAATGCTTCTACACAATCATCATCAAAGACAAATGGTACATCCTTTTGTAATAAATTAGTCAGAGGCTGAGAGATTTTTGAGAAGTCCTTAATGAACCTCCTATAAAATCCGGCGTGACCAAGGAAACTTCTTATACCTTTGATGTCCTTGGGACATGGCATCTTTTCAATAGCATCAACCTTGGCTTTATCAACTTCAATACCTCTTTCAGAAACTTTGTGCCCCAAGACAATACCTTCATTAACCATAAAGTGGCACTTTTCCCAATTCAAGACAAGATTAGTTTCTTCACATCTCTGCAAAACTCGAGTGAGATTGCTCAAGCAATCATCAAAAGAGGAACCATAGACAGAAAAGTCATCCATGAAAACCTCACAAATTTTCTCACAAAAGTCAGAGAATATAGCCATCATGCATCTTTGAAAGGTAGCAGGTGCATTACATAAACCAAAAGTCATACGTCTATAAGCAAAAGTACCAAAAGGGCATGTAAAAGTAGTTTTTGATTGATCTTTGGCCGACACAGGTATTTGAGAAAAACCAGAATAACCATCTAGAAAGCAATAATGTGTATGTTTGCATAGTCTTTCTAACATTTGATCAATAAAAGGTAAGGGGTAATGATCTTTCTTAGTAGCCTTATTTAATTTGCGGAAATCAATTACCATCGTATAACCCGTGATAATTCTTTGTGGAATTAATTCATCTTTATCATTAGGGACAACAGTAGTACCTCCCTTCTTAGGGACACAATGGACAGGACTTACCCACTGACTATCAGCAACAGGATAAATTATACCTGCCTCTAGAAGCTTGAGTATTTATTTTCTTACCACTTCTTTCATTTTAGGATTTAAACGTCGTTGAGGATCACAAACTGGTTTGGCATCAGCTTCCAAGTTTATTTTATGTTGACATAGAGTGGGACTGATGCCTTTAAGATCATCTAGAGTATATCCAATAGCGGCACGATGTTTCTTCAAAGTCTTCAATAATCTTTCTTCTTCATGCTCTGAAAGGTTAGCGCTAATAATAATAGGATATATTTTCTTTTTATCAAGATAAGCATATTTAAGATTATGAGGAAACGGTTTAAGCTCAAACACGGGATCACCCTTGGGTGGAGGGGGATCCCCTAGGATTTCAACAGGCAAATTGTGTTGCAGAATAGGTTCCTGTTTAAAGAATACTTCATCTATTTCCCTTCTTTCATTCATGAACATATCATTTTCATGGTCTAGCAAATAGTGTTCTAAAGGATCACTAGGAGGTACAGCAATAGAAGCAAGACCAATAATTTCATCCTTACTAGGCAATTCTTCCTCACGGTGTTGTTTACTAAATTTAGAGAAATTAAACTCATGGACCATATCGTCCAAGCCAACAGTAACAACATTCTTTTTGCAGTCTATCTTAGCATCTACAGTACGCAAGAAGGGTCTACCAAATATAATGGGACAAAAGCTATCTTGTGGAGAACCAAGAACAAGAAAATCAGCGGGATATTTGGTTTTCCCACACAAGACTTCAACATCTCTAACAATTCCCATTGGAGCTATGGTATCTCTATTGGCAAGTTTGATTGTAACATCAATATCTTCTAACTCAGAAGGTGCAATCTCATGCATAATTTCTTTGTATAAGTCAAAGGGTATAACACTAGCACTAGCACCCATATCACATAAGCCATGATAACAATGATCTCCTATTTTAACAGAAATAACAGGCACGCCTACAACATGTCTATGTTTATCTCAATCACAAGGTTTGGCAATTCTAGCAGTTTCACCAGTGAATTGAATAACATGCCCATCAATATTATCAGACAAGAGATCTTTAACAATAGCAATATTGGGTTCTACTTTGACTTGCTCAGGGGGTGTATAAGTCCTAATATTGCTTTTACGAATAACAGTTGAAGCTTTAGCATGATCCTGCATTCTAACAGGGAAATGAGGTTTCTCAACATAAGTAGGAACAATAGGATCATTGTAAGTGACAGTCTTTTCTTCAACTTTAATAGGTGCAGCTACTTTTACTTCTATGGGAGGATGATATTTAAACCACTTCTCCTTGGTGAGATCAACATAAGTAGCAAAAGATTCACAGAAAGAAGCTACTATCTCAGAGTCAAGTCCATATTTAGTGCTAAACTTACGGAAAATATCGGTATCCATAAAAGATTTAACACGATCAAACTTAGGTGTCATACCTGACTCCTTACCTTCGTCGAGGTCCCAATCTTCAGAGTTGCATTTAATTCTATCCAATAAATTCCATCCAAATTCAATATACTTCATCATAAAAGAGCCAGCACAAGAGGTATCGAGCATGGTGCGATTATTATCAGAAAGCCGAGCATAAAAATTCTGTAGAATTGTCAATTTTGAGAGCTCTTGATTGGGGCATGAATATAGCATTTATTTAAGCCTCCCCCAAGCTTGAGCGATGCTTTCTCCTTTGTGAGGCCAAAAATTATATATATAATTGCGATCACGATGAACAAGATGCATAGGGTAATACTTTTGATGAAATTCCAATTTCAATCTTTTATAGTTCCATGATCTCGTATCATCACATAGCCTATACCATGTCAATGCGTCTCCCTCCAAAGATAAAGGGAAAGCCTTCCTCTTAACGGCATCGTCGGGTATACCTGCAAGCTTAAATAGTCCACAAATATCATCCACAAAGCGTAGATGTTCGTCAGGATGCTTTGTTCCATCTCCTGCGAAAGTGTTAGCTAGCAGTTTTTCCATCATACCCGAAGGAATCTAAAAAGCAATTTCATTTTCAATCGATTCAGTAGGTTCAGTAGGTTGAGGAGAAACTCTTGGCTCAACTGGACGGGGTGAAGATACCCCGAACAAGCCCCTCAAACAATTACTTTCCATGGTAAGAAGTGACAGAAAATTTCAGCACACTAAATACATTTTTCCTTACCAAATTCCACCTACCAAAGGCGCTTCACTCCCCGGCAACGGCGCCAGAAAAGAGTCTTGATGAACCACAAGTATAGGGGATCTATTGTAGTCCTTTCGATAAGTAAGAGTGTCGAACCCAACGAGGAGCAGAAGGAAATGATAAGCGGTTTTCAACAAGGTATTCTCTGCAAGTACTGAAATAGGTGGTAATAGATAGTTTTGTGATAGGATAAATTGCAACAAGCAACAAGTAACAAAAGTAAATAAAGTGCAGCAAGGTGGCACAATCCTTTTTGTAGCAAAGGTCAAGCCTGGACAAACTCTTATAATAGGAAAAGCGCTCCCGAGGACACATGGGAATATCGTCAATCTAGTTCTCATCATGCTCATATGATTCACGTTCGGTACTTTAATAATTTGATATGTGGGTGGACCGGTGCTTGGGTACTGCCCTTACTTGGACAAGCATCCCATTTATGATTAACCTTTATTGCAAGCATCCACAACTACAATAAAAGTATTAAGGTAAACCTAACCATAGCATAAAACATATGGATCCAAATCAGCCCCTTACGAAGCAACGCATAAACTAGGGTTTAAGCTTCTATCACTCTAGCAACCCATCATCTACTTATTACTTCCCAATGCCTTCCTCTATGCCCTGATAATGGTGAAGTGTTATGTAGTCGACGTTCACATAACACCACTAGAGGTTAGAAAACATACATCTTATCAAAATATCAAATGAATACCAAATTCACATGACTACTAATAGCAAGACTTCTCCCTTGTCCTCAAGAACAAACGTAACTACTCACAAAGCATATTCATGTTCATAATCAGAGGGGTGATATTGTGCATAAAGGATCTGAACATATGATCTTCCACCAATTAAACCAACTAGCATCAACTATAAGGAGTAATCAACACTACTAGCAACCTACTAGCACCAATCCCGGACTTGGAGACAAGAATTGGATACAAGAGATGAACTAGGGTTTGGAGATGAGATGGTGCTGGTGAAGATGTTGATGGAGATTGCCCTCTCCCGATGAGAGGAGCGTTGGTGATGACGATGGTGATGATTTCCCCCTCCCGGAGGGAAGTGTCCCCGGCAGAACAGCTCTGCCGGAGCCCTAGATTGGTTCCGCCAAGGTTCCGCCTCGTGGCGGCGGCGTCTTGTTCAGAAAGGTTGCTTCCTATTTTTTTTCTCATCGAAAGACTTCATATGGGAGAAGATGGGCGTCGGAGAGCCACCAGGGGGCCCACGAGGTAGGGGGCGCGCCCCCCACCCTCGTGAGCAGGGTCTGGGCCGCCTGGCCTTCATCTTTGACGATGATTTTTCTTTATTTATTCTAAGATATTCCGTGGAGTTTCAGGACTTTTGGAGTTGCGCAGAATAGTCCTTCAATATTTGCTCCTTTTCCAGCCCAGAATTCCAGCTGCCGGCATTCTCCCTCTTCATGTAAACCTTGTAAAATAAGAGAGAATAGCCATAAGTATTGTGACATAATGTGAAATAACAGCCCATAATGCAATAAATATTGACATAAAAGCATGATGCAAAATGGACGTATCAGGTGCCAGCGGAAATGGCGTTTAGTACTCCATTGTCTTTTGTACTATGCTTGCATGAGAGGTACCGGCAGTACTTCCTCACTTCATCACAATATACTTGTCGCCTCAACTAACATTCATCTTGAATATCGGTCGAAGCACCCCACCTTATCTTGAAGGTACGTACTGAGCATTCGTTTCTAGAGGGTGCCACAAGCTCACAATTTACATCCTGGCAGGAGTGGACCCTAGAACAGAGGGTGACAACATTTACATACACAATGTATTGATAGCCTAATCTAAAACACTTACTTCTCTACTTCTACTCCCTCTGTTCCTAAATACTATAAGTCTTTGTAGAGATTCCAATATATACAGTCTACATGCGGATATATATATAGACATATTTTAGAGCATAGATTCACTCATTTTGTTCTGTATGTAGTCCATATTGGAATCTCTAGAAATACTTATATTTATGAATGGAAAGAGTACAAAAGACTCAGTTGGTGATTATGATGTGCCTGCCTTTCATCATTTCTGACCAGCAGATCTGCATCTAACGATTGTGAGATAAGTTTTGGCATTTTTGCAACAAGACCCCACTTCACTACACCAATTTGCAGAAAACCCCTTAGTACTAACCAGCCACATCCATCCGTCAGCTCATCAAAAGAGCCGCGAGGAATACATTTTGAATGAAACCAAATATATTTTTAGTTATTTATATGTGCACACAAAAACTAGAGTGGTCTTTTTACAGTTTTGTGAACATGTATTATTCTACTTTGGATCCGTTAAAACACACAAGCACGTTGCTAGTAATTCCAAAACACTATGAAAACATCGTCATGATTCCCGACACATATACCTTCAAAATAGCACAAGTTTTTAGACTGTCTTTTTTATATAGAGAAGTTTATACTACAGCCTAAACTTCTCTTAGGGTTCACTTTACAACCATAAACTGTACTTTGGTTCAAATTTCACAACCATTTATAATACAACTTTGAGATGGATTAATCTAATTTTGATTAATCTTATGGGTCCGCCCTCCCACCTGTGAGCCTCTGTTCCGGTATCCTCACCTAGTGCGCTTGGGGACAAATTCACTATTTTGACCTTTATGCAAAAAATTAACCCGATTTGACCCTGTTTGTGAAAAAAATTCAGATCTGACCCTTTTGCTACCGCCGTAGACATTGGCGGTAGGATATACCGGGCTACCGACATGGTCAACGGAGATAGGTATTTGGTCAACGCGATGACATGGCGACAACGTGGCAAATAGCGGTAGCTCCTCGGCCAAGGTTAATCCTATAAATACGCCGCATTCTCTATTGGTTGTCAATCTATCTCATGGCTCACTGGCTAGGACGTGAGGAGTTAGAGCAGTCCGTCCTATGTTTGAATCATGTCAACGGCGTATTTTTTGTTTATTTTTTCCTAATAAAAGTTAAAACAAGGTCTAATTAAAGTTAGATAGGAATTATTGTCAAAAATATTTCTTTTACATATCTGTACCTATTATTTTAAAAAAATGTTTGATATGGATTATTGTAAAAGAGTATATTATTTTACTTACCGTAGCTAATTTTAGAAAAATCCAAAAAGATATAAAATATGAGGAATTTTAAGATTGTCCCAAAGTAACAGGAGTAACAGGAGTTGTTAACCTATTGGAGGCCTCTATTACTGAAACTACAGGTTCGGTATGGATATTGTACTGCGTTCAAATTTGGAAACAAAATCATATTACTAAAGAATAGTATTAATTAAGGAAAGAAATTATAAATGGCAATAAAATTTGTTTGGGCATTACAATTTTGAGTTCATAGCGTACAATATTCTTTTAGAGCATGGATTATTTCTCTTGCACATTGCTTCACGGACGATAAACCTCTTTTATTTAGGGGAACATAAACCTCTTCGATATTGATGGGGAATACACATCATTGGTGGCATCTTCATTCATCATGTGCACGTCTATCAATTAATCATGCCGAAATTGGATAAGAGTTTGTCGTACGCTAAGTAATTTCATTTGTTTTTGTTATTGAACCAGTCTAAGATAATTACATTAATTAATAATACAATATGATTCAAATCTTCGCATAAATTATAAATCACATCCATGAAGTGGTAAGTACATTCATATATTATTGCTATATGAATATAGCTCACACATATGAGAGTGGTACTCCAAACATTTTTTAACATCGTTGGGTGATTATGTGGACAGTCCCCAGCCCATCAGAGTTTAAGTCCTGGTGCTCGCATCTATCCTGGATTTATTCCAGGATTTTCGGCTATACGCGTTCAGTGGGAGTTGACGTTCTCGTCGACTACGAGACGCCTACAATGACTTCATAAAATCTCAAGATGACAGGTCGGCTCACTGAGTGTATGCGCGTATATATAAGCACTTGTGTTTGTACTGTGTTAAAAAGACATCAAGTGCTCTAAACCTTTTTAGTATGGTAAAAAATAAAGAAAATGGGAACATTTTCTTGTTTTAGCACATATCCTCTACAGAAGTAAATATGCCTCGTGTGATTGTATTTATAAAAGGGAGAAGATATTTTCCTGTCATAAAAAACTCTTTCACTATAAATGACTAGAAGAACGTCCGTGTGTTGCAACGGGGCCACATTAACTTTAAGAGTTCAATATTATGACATTGGCGACCTTTTTTACCATCAAATCCTCACACACACACACACTCTCCCCCTCCGGCCCTCTTCCTCACTCTCTCTCCCCCTCTCTCTCTAACACACACACATACACATAGCCTATTCTCCCCGCCAATAAGACTTACTCAATTGGCAATAATGTACGGACTTGTGGTGAGCTTGACTGAACTAATGGATAGTGTGATATATTCTCCAATCATTTAACAATGAAATTTCAGAGATAGGAAGATTATATAACACCTCAAGTCGTTAGCTATAGTGACCTCCCCCTAATGATGCCATGTCATCAGGCTTGCTAAGCCAAACTGCCACTTGATAAAAATCAAAGCCCAATTGAAATTTAAAATAAAGTCAAATAAATTATTTTGTCAAATAGTAAAACTAAAATGTTCACCATATTCTATAAATATCACTGATCTTTGACATGTTGAGCCCGACATTATTTGACCCAAAAATTAAATCTTGTCAAATTAATAAGAGGTCCAACAGTAGTTAAAATAACCAATTAAATATAAACCTAATTTTATGTATTTCCTTTTGGCCCCAAACTTTTTGTGTCACCTCAAAATATTGTGCTCGAATTGTGTGCATATTTTCACAATTAACAAAATCCATTTAGTTGATATGAGAATAAATAGAAAACGATGTTAAAAAGGAGAAACGAATTAGAATACATTAAAAACCAAAAGGATGATGAAAATGGGGATTCCCCCTACCCGGGCCTTGCCACCGAACCGGCCCAGTGGTCCAGTCCCCGCACGGTCGTCTTCTCCTGTTCCCCGAGCCCGTCGCTACACAGCCGGGCTCCCGCCCGACCACCTCGCCGACATCGAAGGGGAATGGATAAGGGTGACGCCCTGCCTCCCCTGCCCCCATGGCCTCACTCCTCCTTGATGCCCCCTCCCAGATCCACTTCTCCTCCTCACTCGCTCGGTCCCGGTGATCTAGACGAAGTCAGATGCCACGGCCACCATGACCGACCCCGTCCACACGACCACTGCCCTCCCTTCTGGCTAGGAGCTTGTCGAGGAGCTCTGAATGCCTCCGCTACTTCGTCCGCGCCAACGAGATCAAGTCCAGCACCCCTAGATCGACGTCGTTGCCGTCTTCCTCAACATTCGGCCACCACAACATTGTCGTTCGATCCGTGCCGCCCCGAGCTCCCCTGTCTTCCCCTAGGGTGCCATTGACACCGCCATGATCTCTTCTTGCCTTTCCCCAGTTCCCCCTCTCGTTTGCTCTCGTTAGGTATTTCGCCGTGGTCGAGAATCGCCGTCCGCCATGGACATTGCAGGGTAGCTGTTGTGGGAACGATTCCGACAATAATAAGGTATAGGGTAACGGAGCATGATCTATCGAGATGCATATGGGTGACACGGTGGTTTTAGCGAGTTCGGGCCTCTCACGATGGAGATAACAACCCTACGTCTCGTGCTTCGGAGAGTCTTTGTTTTATCTGAGTATATATTCGGAGATTACAATGTGTGTGTGAGAGAGAGGAACAGATCCCCATGCCTGAGCTAAGTCCTGAGACTAATGGTCAAAAGAGAGAGAGGTAGAAGCCGCCCCCAAGTCTAGTGATGGGGGGTGGCTTATATAGAGTGCGCCACCCCCTCACCTCCTATGTTACAAAGTGGAGCATCAATGCCATAATGCCTGCCCACAACAAAACCGTCATGCTGACTATTGGTCTTCGCATATCCGAGTGAGTTACATGGCCGAGTGGAATGAGCTCGTCGAGTGGAGTGCCGTGCTCCGAGTGGTTGTTGCCGTCCGAGTGACTTTCAAGTTGCGGTACATCTGGACGGTGATCTGGCCCAGGGGCCCAGTACAAAGTGTACAGTGTCCATGGGTAGGGTCTTTAGGTCAGGCCTGTTACCCTACCCCTAATACATGTCCTCGTCATTAGCCCCCGAATCGGTCGAGGTTGAGCGGGTCGAGTCGAGGTGTATTCCCAGATGAGTCGAGTGCTACGGAGGCACTTATGAACTTCCTCTGGTCACCCGGCGGTCTTATCTCCGCGTGTTGGCTTGACGGATTCCAGACTGCATGGTGTCCGAGTGAAATGAGCTCAAACGGGTCCGCGGAGGAGCGTTGAACTCACCTTATAGCAATTTTTTTTGCAGTGATTTGGAGCTGGTCCTGCGTCAAGTAACTGATTACTCAGAATTTCTTCACACCTGGAACGTGTCTTTTTTTGTTGTTTGGCCGTCACTCGGACCGGGCGGACCGTTCTGAGTGGATACCATTCCAGTGGGGGCACGCTGAGTGCACCCACTGGGTGTAGTCCCCGAGACTGTCGTCGACTGCGCGCAGTCGGCGGGAGTCTTAGAGCCTGTCTTTTTTGTTGTTGTTCATCACTCGGACTGCTCAGGCCATACCGAGTGGAGATTACTCCAGTGGGGGCAAGCTTAGTGCACCCACTGGGTGTAGTCCTCGAGACCGCCATCGACTGCAGGCAGTCAGCGGGGGTCTGAGAGAACTAAAACTCTTTTTAGCTGGTACTGATCGAACTTGTTCTTCTCTCAGATTGGTTTCTGTTTGCTTGATACAGCTTCTGAAGAGGAATCGGCAATCGACTAGTTGGACGATCCTTGAGCAACATTGAAAAGCTCATCAGCAAGGCCCTCATCAATGGTCTTGACGTTCCTGTCTCAGCTCACCAGCAAGGCACTCAGCAATGGTCTTGACGTTCCTGTCAGCCATCGGCTTTCGGTCGCAGTCGACCCGCACCATTCGGCGGGGCCAGTCAACTCATCAACGAGGTATTCAGTAATGGTCTTGACATTGCTGAGTGTGGCTCGCCTTGGCGACACACTCAATCTCGTCCTTCTTCTTGATGGTACATCTCTGAGGTGGTGGTCGTGGCCAACCCACACTTTGCTAAGCCCCCGAGTGGGAGGATTGCTCACCACTCGGTAAGATTTTTCAAAGTTAGGCGAGTACTAGACTGCAGCTAAGCCTCCGAGTGGGAGGATCGCTCACCACTCGGTAGGATTTCTTATTACTTAGGAGAGTACTGGACTGCAGCTAAGCCCCCGAGTGAGAGGCAGACTCACCACTCGGTAGGATTTTTTTATTACTTAGGCTAGTACTGGACTGCAGCTAAGCCCCCGAGTGAGAGGCAGACTCACCACTCGGTATGATTTCTCTTTCTTCGACTTAGGCTAAACGGATTCGCAGCTAAGACACCCACTGGGGGATTTTAGAACATGTAAAAAATGAACAACAATTATTCGGAAGACTGTAAAATCTTGTCTTTTGATAATCAAACTAAAGGGTACTTCTTTCTGAGTATGTTGACTGCAAGGAAAAACTTGGTGGCACTCAACATGCAGAGTGGCCGAGTCATGATGTGCTAGGTGGTCGAATGATGAAGATGTGCACAACCGAGTGGCAACGCGCGGGTGGCCGAGTGAGTATATGCGAGGTAGCCGAGTGAAGGACTATGTGTCCAGCCGAGCCGTGACGCGCGGGGCGGCCATGTGGTGAAGGCATGCACAACCGAGAGGCGACGCGCGGAGTGGCCAAGTGAGGATGCGTGAGGTAGCCGAGTGAAGGACTACGTGTCCAGCCAAGTGGTGATGCGCGGGGTGATCGAGTGACAGATTGCGTGTCCAGACAAGTGGCTGAAATGGTCTTCGAATGAGTTAGCCAGATGCTTTCGAACCTAATGTAGCAATGAGGTTGGTGTAGTGTGGTTGCAACACAACAAGACCGGCGTGACAACTGAGTCCGAGTGGGAATGAAGATGGCGTGCATAGCGTCTGGGTGATTATAAAACTTGTCGAAGTGGCGGATCGAATGCACTTGTTAAAGTGAAGGATCTGACTGGTGATGAAGTACTTGACCACTCAGGAGAGTGTCACTCCAAGTGAGATGCAACCCCCGAGTGCGGCGTAGCCCCTGAGCATACTATAGGCTTCGACAACAGACATGTCGGAATACGAGAAATATAGTTTTGAATGGATGATTTGGAATCCATCGAGTTGGACTCAGGTAAAGATGAGGAGAAGCTTCCGAGTGATGCTCGAAAGAGGCAAACTCGCAAAAGAGTGAAGTGTGAAGTTTAATTATAAAACGGACTTATCTGTCTCATGCCTGACGAGGTCTATATTATTGATATGATGAAGAGGATTCGAAAGAGGTCTTGGTCGGATGTGTTTGAAGTCAACAGAGCGACAAGGTCGGTGTTGTGGTGCGCTGGGACCGGTATGGTGACCGAGTCCGAGCAGCAATGAAGTTGGCGCATAGAGCCGTCGAGTGATCGCGTAACTTGTGTAAAAAAATGACACAAGCCAACGAAATAATTTCTCGAGGAAATTTGATGTGTGCTGAAATGATTTGTGCGAATAACACCCATAGACACCCGCTGGGAGTGCAAGGGGCTTGCTGGTTAACCAGCAAGAGTCTGAAAGAGTGAAGGATCCATTCGAACTTGTCGAAGCGACGGATCCGACTGAACTCATTGGAATACTGGATCAAATAAAACGGAAGTGTAGTGTTTCGACTCAGTTGCAGCCCCGGAGGACCGATGCAAACTCGAAATGAAGAACGACACATGGTGTTCGTGAATGATGTATGCGAAAAAATGGAAGTTGGACTCGGGAGTCAGATCACCAGTACTTAGCAAGTATGTGAAAAATAAGCAACCAAGCGTAGAGGTACACTCGGTGTTGTGGGCTCCGATTGAACGTGATGTGTGAATTACAGGATACTTGGGAAGACGGAAATAACAGAATGTGAAATGACTTAGCTGTTTGAAGACACGCGAGCGGCCAAGTGGTGAAGATGTGTTCAACCGATGACGATGCGTGGCGCGGCCGATTGATGTAGATGTGTCTCACCGAGTGGCGACGCGCGGGGCGGCCGAGTGGTGTGAGGTGACCAACCGGTGGCGACGCGCGGGGCGGCCGAGTGGTGATGAGGTGACCAACTGATGGCGACGCGCGGGGCAGCCGAGTGGTGATGAGGTGACCAACCGGTGGCGACGCGTGGGGCAGCCGAGTGGTGATGAGGTGACCAACCGTTGGCGACGTGCGGGGCGGCCGAGTGGTGATGACGTGACCAACCGATGGCGACGCGCGGGGCGACCGAGTGGTGATGAGGTCACCAATCGGTGGCGACGCGCGGGGCGGCCGAGTGGTGATGAGGTCACCAACCGGTGGCGACGCGCGGGGCGGCCGAGTGGTGATGAGGTGACCAACCGACGGCGACGCGCGCGGCGGCTGAGTGGTGATGAGGTGACCAACCGATGGCGACGCGCGGGGCGGCCGAGTGGTGATGAGGTGACCAACCGATGGCGACGCGCGGGGCGGCCGAGTGGTGATGAGGTGACCAACCGATGGCGACGCGCGGGGCGGCCGAGTGGTGATGAGGTGACCAACCGATGGCGATGCGCGGGGCGGCCGAGTGGTGATGAGGTGACCAACCGATGGCGACGCGCGGGGCGGCCGAGTGGTGATGAGGTGACCACCAGTGGCGACGCGCGGGGCGGCCTAGTGGTGATGAGGTGACCAACCGATGGCGACGCGCGGGGCGGCCGAGTGGTGATGAGGTGACCAACCGGTGGCGACGCGCGGGGCGGCCGAGTGGTGATGAGGTGACCAACCAATGGCGACGCGCGGGACGGCCGAGTGGTGCTGAGGTGACCAACCGGTGGCGACGCGCGGGGCGGCCGAGTGGTGATGAGGTGACCAACCGGTGGCAACGCGCGGGGCCGCCGAGTGGTGATGAGGTGACCAACCGGTGGCGACGCACGGGACGGCCAAGTGGTGATGAGGTGACCAACCGCTGGCAACGCGCGGGGCGGCCGAGTGGTGATGAGGTGACCAACCGGTGGCGACGCGCGGGGTGGCCGAGTGGTGATGAGGTGACCAACCGGTGGCGACGCACGGGGCGGCCGAGTGGTGATGAGGTGACCAACCGGTGGCGACGCGCGGGGCCGCCGAGTGGTGATTGAAGGAAATATGCCCTAGAGGCAATAATAAAGTTATTATTTATTTCCTTATATCATGATAAATGTTTATTATTCATGCTATAATTGTATTAACCGGAAACATAATACATGTGTAAATACATAGACAAACATAGTGTCACTAGTATGCCTCTACTTGACTAGCTCATTGAATCAAAGATGGTTAAGTTTCCTAGCCATAGACATGAGTTGTCATTTGATTAATGGGATCACATCATTAGGAGAATGATGTGATTGACATGACCCATTCCGTTAGCCTAGCACTTGATCATTTAGTATGTTGCTATTGCTTTCTTCATGACTTATACATGTTCCTGTAACTATGAGATTATGCAACTCCCGTTTACCGAAGGAACACTTTGGGTGCTACCAAACGTCACAACGTAACTGGGTGATTATAAAGGAGTACTACAGGTGTCTCCGAAGGTACATGTTGGGTTGGCATATTTCGAGATTAGATTTTGTCACTCCGATTGTCAGAGAGGTATCTTTGGGCCCTCTCGGTAATGCACATCACTATAAGCCTTGCCAGCATTACAACTAATGAGTTAGTTGTGAGATGATGTATTACAGAACGAGTAAAGAGACTTGCCGGTAACGAGATTGAACTAGGTATTGAGATACCGACGATCAAATCTCGGGCAAGTAACATGCCGATGACAAAGGGAACAACGTATGTTGTGATGCGGTTTGACCGATAAAGATCTTCGTAGAATATGTGGGAGCCAATATGGGCATCCAGGTCCCGCTATTGGTTATTGACCGGAAACAAGTTCTAGGTCATGTTTACATAGTTCTCGAACCCGTAGGGTCCGCACGCTTAACGTTTCGTTGATGATATAGTATTATATGAGTTATGTATGTTGGTAACCGAATGTTGTTCGGAGTCCCGGATGAGATCATGGACATGACGAGGAACTCCGGGATGGTCCAGAGATAAAGTTTGATATATGGGATAATAGTGTTTGATCTCCGGAAGAGTTCCGGAATTCACCGGAAGAGGTTCCGGATGTTTCCCGAAATGTTTGGGTACGAGAACACGTTATTTGGGCCAAAGGGGAAAGCCCACAAGGTTTTTGGAAAGCGCAAAAGGAAGTTTTGCCGAGTCCAGGGGCCAGACGCCAGGATCCCTGGTGTCTGGGTCCAGACGCCGGGAACCCTGGCGTCTGGCCCTGGAGTCCGAGAAGGACTCTTGCCTTTCGGGTGAAACCGACTTTGTGGAGGCTTTTACTCCAAGTTTCGACCCCAAGGCTCAACATATAAATAGAGGGGCAGGGATAGCACCAAAGACACATCAAGAAACACCAAGCCATGTGCCGGCAACCCCGTCCCCTCTAGTTTATCCTTCGTCATAGTTCCCGTAGTGCTTAGGCGAAGCCCTGCGGAGATCGTTCTTCACCAACACCGTCACCACGCCGTCGTGCTGCCGGAACTCATCTACTACTTCGCCCGTCTTGCTGGATCGAGAAGGTGAGGACGTCATTGAGCTGAACGTGTGCAAAACTCGGAGGTACCGTGCCTTCGGTACTTGGATCGGTCGGATCGTGAAGACATACGACTACATCAACCGCGTTGATAAACGCTTCCGCTTAGCGATCTTCAAGGGTATGAAGATACACTCCCCCTCTCGTTGCTATGCATCACCATGATCTTGCGTGTGCGTAGGAATTTTTTTGAAATTACTACGTTCCCCAACAGTGGCATCAGAGCCTAGGTTTTATGCGTAGATGTTATATGCACGAGTAGAACACAAGTGAGTTGTGGGCGATACAAGTCATACTGCTTACCAGCATGTCATACTTTGGTTCAGCGGTATTGTGAGATGAAGCGGCCGGGACCGACATTACGTGTACACTTACGCGAGACTGGTTTCACCGTTACGAGCACTCATGCTTAAAGGTGACTGGCGGGTGTCTGTCTCTCTTACTTTAGTTGAACCGAGTGTGGCTACGCCCGGTCCTTGCGAAGGTTAAAACAACACTAACTTGACGAACTATCGTTGTGGTTTTGATGCGTAGGTAAGAACGGTTCTTGCTCAGCCCGTAGCAGCCACGTAAAACTTGCAACAACAAAGTAGAGGACGTCTAACTTGTTTTTGCAGGGCATGTGTGATGTGATATGGTCAAGACGTGATGCTATATTTTATTGTATGAGATGATCATGTTTTGTAACCAAAGTTATCGGCAACTGGCAGGAGCCATATGGTTGTCGCTTTATTGTATGAAATGCAAACGCCCTGTAATTGCTTTACTTTATCACTAAGTGGTAGCGATAGTCGTAGAAGCGATAGATGGCGTAATGACAACGATGCTACGATGGAGATCAAGGTGTCGCGCCAGTGACGATGGTGATCATGACGGTGCTTCAAAGATGGAGATCACAAGCACAAGATGATGATGGCCATATCATATCACTTATATTGATTGCATGTGATGTTTATCCTTTATGCATCTTATCTTGCTTTGATTGACGGTAGCATTTTAAGATGATCTCTCACTAAAATTATCAAGAAGTGTTCTCCCTGAGTATGCACCGTTACGAAAGTTCTTCGTGCTGAGACACCATGTGATGATCGGGTGTGATAGGCTCTACGTTCAAATACAACGGGTGCAAAACAGTTGCACATGCGAAATACTCAGGTTAAACTTGACGAGCCTAGCATATAAAAGATATGGCCTCGGAACACGGAGACCGAAAGGTCGAGCATGAATCATATAGTAGATATGATCAACATAGTGATGTTCACCATTGAAAACTACTCCATCTCACGTGATGATCGGACATGGTTTAGTTGATTTGGATCACGTGGTCACTTAGATGACTAGAGAGATGTCTGTCTAAGTGGGAGTTCTTAAGTAATATGATTAACTGAACTTAAATTTATCATGAACTTAGTCCTGGTACTATTTTGCAAATTATGTTATAGATCAATAGCTTGCGTTGTTGCTTTCATATGTTTATTTTGATATGTTCCTAGAGAAAACTGTATTGAAAGATGTTAGTAGCAATGATGCGGATTGGATCCGTGATCTGAGATTTATCCTCATTGCTGCACAGAAGAATTATGTCCTTGATGCACCGCTAGGTGACAAACCTATTGCAGGAGCAGATGCAGACGTTATGAACGTTTGGCTAGCTCAATATGATGACTACTTGATAGTTTAGTGCACCATGCTTAACGGCTTAGAATCGGGACTTCAAAGACGTTTTGAACGTCATGGACCATATGAGATGTTCCAGGAGTTGAAGTTAATATTTCAAGCAAATACCCGAGTTGAGAGATATGAAGTCTCCAACAAGTTCTATGGCTAAAAGATGGAGGAGAATCGCTCAACTAGTGAGCATGTGCTCAGATTATCTGTGTACTTCAATCGCTTGAATCCAGTGGGAGTTAATCTTCCAGATAAGATAGTGATTGACAGAATTCTCTAGTCACCATCACTAAGTTACTGGAACTTCATGATGAACTATAGTATGCAAGGGATGACAAAAAAGATTCCCGAGCTCTTCGTGATGTTGAAATCGACGAAGGTAGAAATCAAGAAAGAGCATCAAGTGTTGATGATTGACAAGATCACTAGTTTCAAGAGAAGGGCAAAGGGAAAGAAAGGGAACTTCAAGTAGAGTGACAAGCAAGTTGTCACTCCCGCGAAGAAGCCCGAAGCTGGACCAAAGCCTGAAACTGAGTGCTTACACTGTAAAGGAAATGGTCACTGGAAGCGGAAATGCCCTGAATATTTGGTGGATAAGAAGGATGGTAAAGTGAACAAGGGTATATTTGATATACAGATTATTGATGTGTGCCTTACTAGTGTTTATAGTAGCCCCTGAGTATTTGATACATGTTCGGTTGCAAAGATTAGTAACTTGAAACAGGAGTTACAGAATAAACTGAGACTAGTTGAAGGGGAAGTGACGATGAGTGTTGGAAGTAGTTCCAAGATTGATATGATCATCATCGCACACTCCCTATACTTTCGGGATTAGTGTTAAACCTAAATAAATGTTATTTGGCATTTGTGTTGAGCATGAATATGATTTAATCATGTTTATTGCAATACAGTTATTCATTTAAAGTCAGAGAATAATTGTTGTTCTGTTTACATGAATAAAAACCTTCAAATGGTCATACACCCAATGAAAATAGTTTGTTGGATCTCGATCGTAATGATACACATATTCATAATATTGATGCCAAAAGATGCAAAGTTAATAATGATAGTGCAACTTATTTGTGGCACTGCCGTTTGGGTCATATCGGTGTAAAGCGCATGAAGAAACTCCATAAAGATGGATTTTCGGAATCACATGGTTATGAATCATTTGATGCTTGCGAACCGTACCTTTTGGGCAAGATGACTAAAACTCCATTCTCCGGAACAATGGAACGAGCTAATGACTTATTGGAAATAATACATACCGATGTATGCGATCCGATGAGTGTTAAGGCTCGCGGCGTGTATCGTTATTTTCTGACCTTCACAGATGATTTGAGCAGATATGGGTATATCTACTTGATGAAACATAAGTCTGAAATAATTTAAAGGTTCAAAGAATTTCAGAGTGAAGTGGAAAAATCATCGTAGCAAGAAAATAAAGTTTCTGTGATCTGATCGCGGAGATGAATATTTGAGTTACGAGTTCGGTCTTCAATTAAAACAATGTGGAATAGTTTCACAGCTCACGCCACCTGGAACACCACAATGTAATGGTGTGTCCGAACGTCGTAATCGTACTTTACTAGATATGGTGCGATCTATGATATCTCTTATCAGTTTACCACTATCGTTTTGGGGTTATGCATTAGGGACAGCTGCATTCACGTTTAATAGGGCACCATCTAAATCCGTTGAGACGACACCGTATGAACTATGGTTTAACAGTAAACCTAAGCTGTCGTTTCTTAAAGTTTGGAGTTGCGATGCTTATATGAAAAAGGTTTTCAACCTGATAAGCTCGAACCCAAATCGGAGAAGTGCGTCTTCATAGAATACCCAAAGGAAACTGTTGGCTACACCTTCTATCACAGATCTGAAGGCAAAACATTCGTTGCTAAGAATGGATCCTTTCTAGAGAAGGAGTTTCTCTCGAAAGAAGTGAGTGGGAGGAAAGTAGAGCTTGATAAGGTAATTATACCTTCTCCCGAATTGCAAAGTAGTTCATCACAGAAATTAGTTCCAGTGATTTCTACACCAATTAGTGAGGAAGCTAGTGATGATGATCATGAAACTTCAGATCAAGTTACTACAGAACCTTGTAGGTCTTCCAGAGTACAGTCCGCACCAAAGTGGTACGGTAATCCTGTTCTGGAAGTCATGCTACTAGACCATGATAAACCTACGAACTATGAGGAAGTGATGATGAGCCCAGATTCCGCGAAATGGCTAGAGGCCATGAAATCTGAGATGGGATCCATGTATGAGAACAAAGTGTGGACTTTGGTGGGTTTGCCCGATGATCGGCAAGCCATATTGTATAAATGGATCTTCAAGAGGAAGACAGATGCTGATAGTAGTGTTACTATCTACAAACCTCGACTTGTCGCAAAAAGGTTTTCGACAAGTTCAAGGTGTTGACTACAATGAGATTTTCTCAATTGTAGCGATGCTTAAGTCTGTCCGAATCTTGTTAGCAATTGCCACATTTTATGAAATTTGGCAAATGGATGTCAAAACTGCATTCCTTAATGGTTTTATTAAAGAAGAGTTGTATATGATGCAACCAGAAGGTTTTGTCAATCCTAAAGGTGCTAACAAAGTATGCAAGCTCCAGCGATCCATTTATGGACTGGTGCAAGCCTCTCGGAGTTGGAATATACGCTTTGATGAGTTGATCAAAGCATATGATTTTATACAGACTTTTTGAGAAGCCTGTATTTAAAAGAAAGTGAGTGGGAGCTCTGTAGCATTTCTAATATTATATGTGGATGACATATTGTTGATTGGAAATGATATAGAAATTCTGGATAGCATGAAAGGATACTTGAATAAGAGTTTTTCAAAGAAAGACCTCGGTCAAGCTGCTTACATATTGAGCATCAAGATGTATTGAGATAGATCAAGACGCTTGATAAGGTTTTCAATGAGTACATACATTGACAAGATTTTGAAGTAGTTCAAAATGAAACAGTCAAAGAAAGAGTTCTTGCCTGTGTTGCAAAGGTATGAAATTGAGTAAGACTCAAATCCCGACCACGGCAGAAAATAGAAAAAGAATGAAAGTCATTCCCTATGCTTCAGTCATAGGTTCTAGAAAAGTATGCCATGCTATGGACCAGACCTATTGTATACTCTGCTCTGAGTTTGGCAAGGGAGTACAATTTTGATCTAAGAGTAGATCACTGGACAGCGGTGAAGAATATCCTTAGTGAGGACTAAGAAAACATTTCTCGATAATGGAAGTGATAAAAGAGCTCGTCGTGAAAGTTACAACGATACAAGGTTTTACACCGATCCAGATGACTCTAAGTCTCAATCTGGATACATATTAAAAGTAGGAGAAATTAGCTAGAGTAGCTCCGTGCAGAGCATTGTAGATATAGAATATTTGCAAAATACATACGTCTCTGAATGTGACAGACCCGTTGACTAAACTTCTCTCACAAGCACAACATGATCATACCTTAGTACTCTTTGGGTGTTAATCACATAGCGATGTGAACTAGATTATTGACTCTAGTAAAACCCTTTGGGTGTTGATCACATGACGATGTGAACTATTGGTATTAATCACATACAGATGTGAATATTGGTGTTAAATCACATGGTGATGTGAACTAGATTATTGACTCTAGTGCAAGTGGGAGACTGAAGGAAATATGCCCTAGAGGCAATAATAAAGTTATTATTTATTTCCTTATATCATGATAAATGTTTATTATTCATGCTAGAATTGTATTAACTGGAAACATAATACATGTGTGAATACATAGACAAACATAGTGTCACTATATGCCTCTACTTGACTAGCTCGTTGAATCAAAGATGGTTAAGTTTCCTAGCCATAGACATGAGTTGTCGTTTGATTAATGGGATCACATCATTAGGAGAATGATGT